>NC_090265.1:1179627030-1179929530 GCF_040414725.1 Anabrus simplex | reverse complement strand
TGGGAATTAAAAGAAGGTTCACACTCTTTATTCCCTAACTTAGAATTTCTTTAGACTTGTTTGAACATTTACATCGGAAGATTGAGTTCTACATTAAGAAATAATTTTGAAACCTTCCCCTCACGTTAGCTTTCTAAAAACATTACATTATTAAAAATGTCTGCCATTACCTTGAGCTGGTGGGCCTTCCGACGATGGGCGAGGATTTCCCCCTGCCTCCTCTACGAACACACTCTAAACCTCTGGACTGGAGCGATGGAAAAGACAACATGACCCAAAGTGTCCCAGCTTTTATAGCGGAGAGGAAGGTTCCAGAACTCTCTGGGGCGAAGCCCTGTACACACCCCCAATTGTGATTGTTAATTTAATAAATATCCCAAAATGTTGAGTGGCTAAAACTTTAAGAAGTAAGGAAGGAAGGAAGGAAGGAAAGAAGGAAAGAAGGAAGGAAGGAAGGAAGGAAGGAAGGAAGGAAGGAAGGAAGAGACAGAAGTGCTAGTAATCTTAGAACACCAAAAACAAAAATTCTCTTGAAAATTAATTGTCCATCTTCCCACCAGAGGGGGCGCATAAGTCAACAGTAGAGACATCTGCAGACAAAGTTCGAAACTTCTTCGGAGATAAGTTTCACTGTTCATATCGCAAATGGCCTTCTAATAGGCGCACACTTTACATGAACGCAGTAGATGTGCCTCCGGTACAATTATTATTATTATTATTATTATTATTATTATTATTATTATTATTATTATTATTATTATTATTATTATTACCTCGTATCCGTGGGTTGGCACGAAAATTAGTTACTATGTTTAGCTCTACCTATCTTTGCGAACACATGTTCTCAGTCATAAACCTGAATAAGAGTAAAATTTGATCATGTCTGTATGTTTGTCCGATATTGCGTTGGAAGCAGAGTTACGTATTCATTCTGCTCAAACGAACATCCGTTTCTTCGTTGTCTTCCTTCACTAAATCAGTGCTTTACACACCTACTGCTTGATCTTTCTCCAACCACTTGGGGTCGGCACCATATCTATAAGGAGCGATGTATTCACTATGCCAGGTGTGGCTTTAAATGCACAAAATACAACAGTTTCATTTTGTTGTATTGTTTTAAAGGGTAGTGTTTAATTTCAATTCTTTGCGGCTCACCGAATGTGCTATCCATACACCTCACTTCCTTCCGTCTGTTCGTTCTTACTTTTGCTGTTGACTTTGGTTAACCTGGACCTCCACAACCGGTGTAAGTTGTACAGATTGTTCTGGTAAGCCAGTTTGTTACATTGCAGGTGTATTCCGGAAACTCAGATGCTCATTCTGTGAGACACAACTACGTCGAGCCTCCCATTACAGCTCGCTTCATCAGAATACATGTTCTGGAGTGGAACAGGCATCCCAGTCTGCGGCTCGAGGTCGTCGGCTGTCAAGGTACAGTACATATTTCAGTCCACTGTTATAAAATCCATGTCTGTGCCGTACGACTAGAGTGTTCTGTCCTAATTTTGTAGCAACAACAGCCACTTAATGTTCTTTGGCGGAAATTGGTTGGAAGATGTTTTCTATTCTTATTGTTTACATCTGGAGCGCACGCTTCATCTTGGAGCTCGAGGAAACTCAAGAGCCACCTGTAATCGTACATACGTAGCTGTTGGGTTCAGCTGTGTTCCCGTTTACAGCGCTTTTCTCGAAAAGAGTGACAACTACAGAAATGTAACCTAGCAAGTGTTCTCTTATGCAGATGTGTTAAATACTTTATTTCGATACAATAGATTTCCTTCCTGACTTTACTCAAACCGTTGGCATATATAAGGACACGTATCGGATTAGTTCTGAAACTCGCTACGTGAGCTTAAGAGCTTCAATTTGCCTTACTATATGATTTTTTAAATTTGAATCTTGAACGTAACATATATCCCTTACGTTGATAAAATTTTGTGCACAATCAGCCCAAAAAGAAATATTTTACAATGGAATACGAAACTTCTGAAACTGACAAATTTATTTTGTCTGATACGAACAATTAGAGATTTGTTTAACAAATAATTAAGTGTCTTCAGTTGTGCACCTGAACACCTCACCCAGGAGTCACATAACTTAAAATGCTTTCAACCTATTTTAAATTTAACTTAACCGAGCGAGTTGGCCTTGCGGTTAGGATCGCGCAGCTGTGAGCTTGCATTCGAGAGATAGTGGGTTCGAACCCCTCTGTCGGCAGCCCTAAAGATCGATTTCCATGGTTTCCCATTTTCACATCGGGCAAATGATGGCTTTGTACGATAATTCAGGCCGCGGCCGCTTCCTTCCCACTCCTAGCCCTTTCCTGTCCCATCGTCGCCATAAGACCTAACATTCTATGAAAACATAGTTCAAACGTGTTAACTTGCGATAGTGATGGTTTTCGTCGTGATTGTCTTAAGGTGAAAAACTGCGTGGTCATCACCCCATATCCATAAGGAAAATTTAGGACTATCAAAATGAGATAAAATCGTGAAGGAACGACCGCTTGAAGAATAAAACAAAAGGGAGTCATGAAGGAGGAAGAATGATTCTCTTTACATTGGATTCCCTAATATCACAGAGTCGGAAGAAAACTAAATGTGAAGTCCTACAATATTGAAAGCTCATAAAATCAATAATTCTGATGTGTTTTGTCCTTTCTACTGCCAATCATCTCCGAGAGGCGAGATTACTGCTGCATCCTTAGTAGAACAGCCTGCATAAATATTGGTGGGAAGTAGTTGGGGAGTTAGAGGTAACTTTATTTTTTATCATACCATTCTTCTGGTTCAAACATGTTCTGACAACTACCGGTAAGTTACACACTGGTTCATCATAGTATTCCAGCTATTCTGTCCCTGTTATGAGGCACTAATACAAATGAGGAGTGTGCACACTTAATGGAAAACGACAGAGCAGTATTCACCGCTGGCTGTGACCGGGTCATTCCAGCTCTGGAACTTGGCACTGTTAGAACGCCAGCGTAGTACTGTCCATGAAAAGTAAGAAACTATGCCGTATTTCATTTGATCGAGCATTCCACATGACAGCGTTGCTTTTAACCGCGATATTCCAGTCAGTTAATATTAAATTCTGACATGATTACTGATGTCATTGTAATAGCTTATATCGAGTTCAATTTAATATTTCTCTGTGTCTCTTACAGAATAACGGGAAAATTAATGGGTGAATCTTAATAAAACTTGTATTTCAGTTTAGAATAAGCTCGAGTAGGATCTTAGCTATAAGTTGTCCAAAAAATTTCACCAGGTGTTGGTGCTTCACAAGGGGCCTAAAGCATAAAACTCGATGTATTTCTCTTGCAGTTGGTTTTATCCGAAATTGGGCTATGGCGAATTTTGATTCGATACCTTTTTCCGATACAGTGAAAAATAAGCGAAATGTTAGTAGCAGCAATGGGAAAGTTTATATTCAAAACCCGGTAACTAGGTAACTAGGCTTTGTACACTTTCAGCATATATGAGTATTAACCCGATACTTGTCTTTCCTTTATAACGGAATAAAGATATCAAACAAAGATCAGCAATAATGTAAAAGAACTATGAAACAGCAAAGAGCCAGTGGGAGCAAAGAAGCGAGTACGACACGACAAGCCGCTGACAGGGAGAAGCATGCCCACTTATGTACGTTAAAATCTGGAGAACAATTTAAAGAGTGGAAAAAAATCATCAAGCACATGCTAAGTAATTGTCCCGTCAACGACGGTTCCTACAGCTAGTACGAAAAATAATTTGAAGAATACGAAAGACCTGATTCAGCTGTATTAATACGTAGGTAAGTCAATAAGTATCAGCAATTTTGCTCTCATTGTCCTTAGGTTGGTTTTATCGCGTTGTGTGATCATCAGCTGCTAGAAGGGACTGTTGTCTACGTCTGTGGTACGTTTCAGTGTTATCAGATCAGTAAATCTTGCGCTGTTGCGACGTAAAGATGGCCGTGCCTCTCTCTGTTTACACCAATCCGTTTTTTGTGGTCTGAGGGTGTATCAGGAGTGGAAATTTATAGAAGACTTTCAGCACAATACGGGGACAATATTTTGCTGCAGCGAAGTGTTTACCAGTGAACTGAACACTTCAAAAGGGGTCGCACGAGCGTGAAGGATGAGGAAATATCCGGGCGTCCATCTGCAGCCGTAACTGTTGCCAATATTGAACAAATGCATGATATGGTCCTGAATGAAAGACGAATGACTGTTTTATGAATTTCCGCTTGTTAACGCGCTACAGCTATGGAACCAAGCTCTGCATTCGGGAGACGAATATGTTGATGCCGAAAAAGTTTTCGACCAACTGCAGAAATTCTACTCCGACCTCGTTAATATGATTACCCCAATGAAGATCATTTCAGGAAGAGCATCCGGTCATAAATATCCTCCACAACAGATTCATCTCGCCTCATATCCGACCCCGTAGAAAAACGAGACAAGGACTGGGCAAACAAACCACATACTTATATCGAACTCACTTAGACGATCAAACGATACCTTAGACGAGATCCTACCACCCCGCAGTCCAGAGCTGTGCCGCGCTGCATGAAGATTTAATACCTGGATACTACACTGGCTTAGCAAATGTCATGGAATAGTCACCTAATAGCGTGTGGGGCTTCCTCTGGCCCTGCGAACTGCAGTGAGACGCCGTGGAAGTGAGTCGACAAGTCTCTGGTAGTCCTCTGGACGCAGCTGACACCAAATCGTATGCAGAGCGGCCGCCAATGCTGGTCTGTTCGTGGGTGCAGGGTCCATGGCACGGAGCCTGTGTTCCAGGACATCCCAGATATGCTCGATAGGGTTCATATCGGGGCTCTTGCGTGGCCATGGCAGTCATTCGACCTCCGCTGCATGTTACTGGAACCATTCCTGGGCGACGTGGGAGCGATATGGCGGCGCGTTATCATCTTGAAACAGTACAGAACCGTCTGGGCGCTGGAAGGCCAAAAATGGGTTGAGATGGTCTCCGAGCAGCTTAACATACCTCGTACCATTCAAAGTCTCTTCCAGAACAACTAGGGGGCCCATTCCATACCAGGAAAATGCACCCCAGACCATAACAGAGACACCAGCGCCCTGAACCACACCTTCGAGGCAGGTGGGATCCATCGCTTCATGTGGTCTGCGCCATACACGGTGCCTCCCATCGGCATGGTGCAGTTGAAATCGTGATTCGTCCGACCGTATCACGTTACGCCATTGTTCCAGTGTCCATCCCTGGTGACTGGCGACAAATGCGCGTCGTTGTGCCCGATGACGTTGGGTTAACAGTGGCACCCGTATGCGGCGCCGGCTCCCATACCCCATAGAACCCATCTTCCTACGGATTGTCCACTGGGAGACGTGTCTAGCACGGCCTGTGTTGAATTGAGCCGTGATTTGTTGCACGGTTGCCCGTCTGTCACTATTGACAATCCGTCTCAGATGTCGCCGGTCACGGTCATCGAGGGTGGCTGGACGGCCGGTCGCTCGTCTGTTGTGGAGGGTGACACCCGCATTCAACCATTCACGATACACCCTGGACACGGTTCATCGTGTGAAGCTGAATTCCCACACCACTTCCGAAATCGCACTTCCCATCCGTCGCGCACCGACCACCATACCTCGGTCGAACGGTGTCAGCTCACGACGACGTTCCATGTTACACCTGTCATATGCACAGCCACTGCTCACAAGGTCTCCTATACAACGGCCGTTGGCACAGGGGGCGTGTGGTGCGCAGACAACACACTTGCGCATCAGTGCTCCGCTATCCCATGACATTTGCTCAGTCGGTGTATATCAACCGATCGCATCATACCGAGGTCAGACTATCGTCCTTTCCCTTTACAATAATATACTGAACAGTATCGTCGTGCGTGTTGGCTAAACATTATTTTGATTTTTAAACTTTCATATTTTAACGCTCGCCAGCCCAAGTACGGTTCCGAAACTACAGATGTATAATACTTCAACGAATGTACAGTACTTTTACAATGCATATGCAAGGTCATTCTACGCCATCATCAGTTAACTGCTCCGAGCCACCCAACTATTTTTCAGCAATTATTATACCAGTACCATTAAATCTAGGATATGTTAATTGATTATTTACCCAAGTTTCATTGAAATTCGTCTGGTCGAACACAAGCAGTAACCTTGTCAGTGTAACAGATCAGCTGTGTTGTGTTTCCAGACCTCATATATATATACGGTATACTCACTAGTGTCATGCGAAACACGCTCTATGCTCAGTTCATATTTGTCGAGCATGACCATGACCGAGGTTTGCTTCTCAAAGGCGAGGCGAGCTATGTTAGTTCGTCCTTGCCCCTCGCGCTATCTCAGTCACAGGTACAAGTGCTCCCCTCCTTCCGTCCCTGTTTAGCCGTACTCTTCGTAAGTTTATTACAATTTGCTTTACCGACACAGATCTTATGGCGGTGATGGGTTAGGAAAGGGCTAGGAGTGGGAAGGAAGCGGCTCAGGCCTTAATTAAGGTACAGCCCCGGCATTTACCTGGTATCAAAATGGGAAACCACAGAAAACTGGGTTGCCAACAGTGGGGTTAGAACCCATTATCTCCAGAACGCAAGCTCACAGCTGCGAGACCCTAACCGCAGGGCCAAATCGCTCGGCCTACGTAAGTTTAAGTTGCATACTTCTATCTCTCGAAACATTACGCTTTTGCCACAATGGTGGACTCATGACTGGGCATAAAATTGTCAATAGCTAAACTCATATTTCGAGACAGTGCTTCTACCCCAGACTGGGCTGGACTGCCTCGTGTGAAATCGTAAGTGGAAATAAGGTAGTAAATATCACTCCCATCGGAGAAATGGTTAACGAAGTTCACGTGCTGGCACGCGTATTCCTCCTGGCTAGCGTACTTTACTGTTCTTATATACCGAAACTAAACATACGTTATTAGGTTATTTTTATTAATAAAATGTACTGACCATACCAAAAACATTTTATATAAGGACGTGTAAAAATGAATGAATCTATGTTTATGAAAAATAACTGCTAATTATGAACCCTGAAATAATGACTGTGTAAATTAATAACTCATAATAATACATAAAGTTTAATATAAAACCCACTGTTGGTAGCCCTGAAGATGATTTTCCGTGTTTTCCCATTTTCACACCAGGAAAATGCTGGGGTTCTACCTTACTTAAGGGCACGCAAGCTCACAGCTGCGAGACCCTAACCGCAAGGCCAACTCCTATCCCATCATCGCCATAAGACCTATCTGTGTCGGTGCTACGTAAAAGCTAATTTTAGATATACGCCTCAAAATTAATGAAAAATTACCTCTTTGCTCAAGGTTTTCTAACCAAGGAGATATGACTACTGCAGAAACTCCAGCTCCAAATTGGGAATGAATTGCAAAATAATATTTATTGTTATGATTGTTATGAATGAATAACAAGTCGTTGGCTTGATCTGGGTCTGGCTTCTACGACTCGTTAAAAGCATTCCAGCGTTACTAAAGTTCCTTTCACTGCTTGCACTGGTTGCTGGAACGCACAACGTACGTCTATCAGTTACTGACAGAGTAGGCAGACTGATTTCCTGCTCCTTCCACCATCGCAGTAAGTCGATATCATCAGCAGCTGAACTGTCGCTTATCCACTCAATGCATTTGTTCTTTTCTTTCGGAAGCACTTGTAGGCTGGTCGATACATGCACAGTGTGACGTAAAGGATCTAAATAGAGAAAAAAGGTTAGAAATAAAGTAACTAAACAAGATGTTTGATGGATGTTTGAATACAATTACTTAATCAACTGTAGATAGAAAATTATATTACGAACCTGATTTATCGGATATTCCACAGATACTTCTGACTTCGTCCATTAAAGCCGTCATTTCATCTTCCTCTAGCATTTTCAGGTGGCGAAACAGATACCGTAAAAGTGTAGCTATTTTGTGTAGGGTTGAGGCGTATACCTTTCCACTTAAGAGTTTCTGAGCTCTGATATATATTATTCGGATTTCCTAAAAGCAAAATCAAGGTTCAACATATATTAATACAATGACTATATGCATATGACCTAAGTGACATAAACTTGTCAACAATTTACAAATAACACAGAGACTGCTTCGTCATGAGCAGAGCTACCACAGTTTATGGAACCACAAGAGTACTAGGTGAATTTTTGGTGCTGCTTCATGTTCCATGCAATCTGTTACTTCTTTGAATGGTTTAAGGAAGGTTAACATCCGTTCTGCAGCTCCATAACTGAAGCTGCCTGACTTCTGCAAGGCATAATGATTTCGCAACAATGCAACAATTTTATCATACTGCTTAAAAACGACTGTAACATCGTACAGCAGCATTTATTGTGTTTGCAGATACTGGGACATCTTCCACAAGAAATCTCGTCTCATCAAATACGTGCGCAAGAGCTGTATTTATGAGTGAGCAGCAAAGACACACGTCTGTGATCTTCAAATGCTTTCTCTGTGTTTGAACCCTGGTCTGTTACGAAAAATATGCCTTTATAATCACACGGAGGAATGTTTAACTCAGACATTCTTTCGTAAATTTCCACAATTATTTTTTCACTTGTTTTCTTCATATCTGGAAATTTTGTAGTAAAAAGCACATTGCTGAACAGCTTTTACTCTCTATCTATACTCTGCGTAATCAGCGTCAGGTAATGGATCAGGTTGTACTGGTTAATCCAATTATATACAGAAGCCGAGAAACATTTATCGAGCATGGTAGAAAATAAGAGGCATTATTTCGCTTCGTATTTCATCCGTCTTTCCTTGGACTTTTCTGCTAATGGTGGTAGGGTGTGCTAACACATCAACAATATCTACTTTGCCAAAATTAGCACCAATATTAACCAGTTCTTGCCGTAATTTTCTAAACCCTTATCCAGCAACAGCGTTGAATGGTCGGAAATCTTTGGCACACATGAAGACACACGCGCTAGTTATGGTTTGCTTTGCATTACCGATCAAAGCTTCGCGAGAAGCGCTAGCATTGAATTTGCAAAGTGTTTTATTTAATGACTTGTACACGATTTATATGTTAATAGTGCATTGCACGTTTCACAGGGGACATACCCTTTCTGCTGACTGTCGGAGTGACCACAAGCAGGAACGTTTTCCAAAAATCAGGAGTGAGCCCTTCTCTCTTGATTAGTTCCTATTCACTGTTTTGATAACGCTGCTCGTCGATTCTCATGGCATGATGAACTTCAGGTCAACGCGAATGCTTAACTCAGTCATTCCATTATCCTTTTATACCTCCGAATTCCCGGCCTTTGCTCTTTGTATTCAAGGGATTACTGATCTCTGGATGAACCACATTGTTTGCAACACTAGCGAAACAAGAAAAATTCGCTTCAAACATGCCCTGTTGACCGAAATGTAGAGAACACGGGTATTTTAGATTACACGCTCTACAAACGCGTGATAGTGGTCGCATATGCAGCAAGACACATGTTGCTCCATCTTATTTGCCCGTCTCAAGTTCGAACAACGCACGCCACTAATATACTGGGTGTATCCGTGATGATGTTACAACTTTCAGAGATGCTGGAGGACGGCAGATGGATCAATTTGAGACAAGGATCCATATTCCAGAAACGATTGAGTCAAAAGTTAAGGAAAATTCTGCTTAAGTCCATCTACGTGCACAAGTTTTACAAGCTGCTCCATCTAGACTACAACAAATGTTCGAAATGGCGCCCCCCTCTGTCAATGCAGGCATGCCATCGTTCCACAAAGTTCTTACGTACCCGTTCGAATATCCCCGGTGTCGTCTGAACAGCGTCGCAGGCAGCGAGAATTCTTACCAAGAGATACTCTTCAGTCTCGACAGGTATCTTATACATAAGACTTTCCACATGGCCCCACAAGAAGGAATCAAGTGGGGTGAGATCAGGTGAACGAGCGGGTAAGAAGCACCTGTTAAGAACGGACGGACGTTAAACAACTTGGATTATTAATAACTTTTGACACGAACGTTTCCGGACTACGGCTCTCTATCTCAAATTGGCCCATTTTCCGTCCTTTGTCATCCCTGAAAGTTTGTAATATATCACGGATATACCCTGTATACACCGTACACGAGTTCGGTTTTAATGTCCGGCGCTTAGGCTGAAAAGTCTGTGTACCGGTCTATGGCTCAGAGGGCCCCGGGTATTTTAACCACGTTTGGTCAATTCCTCTAGTTCAGGAGCGGGGTGTTTGTGTTAATCCTAATTCAAATACAAACAACAAACCACACGGTAAATTACTATAGAAGTGAATACATCCCTCTATAAAGGATTTACATCAGGAAAGGCATCCGACCGTTAAACTAAACTAAATCCATTCCAAGTGCCGATTCTAGGCAATTGGGAAAAGGCCAGAAACAAGGCACGAGTTCGGTTTCATTGTCGGAGTGACGAGAATATGCTGTAGATCTTAGGAAAAGGTCAACTGTATCTCTCAGGCGTGTGGGTTGCATGTAGGTGTTATGAGTGTGGTTAGTTGTAATTGTAGAGATATTAGTGGGTAAAATAGCTGTCTTGGTGGATCAGTGGGAAAGTGTCCAACTCATGATCCCAAGTTTGCAGATTCCATACTGGGTGCGGCAGTCGATATTTGAAGGGCGGTCAAAACTCGTGGTATTCCATGCCGTTGTTGTTGTTGGTATGTTAAAGTTCTTTGGTGGCGCACACAGTCACGCCCAATAAAATTAAATAAATTCAGCCATATGAATCGTTTTGACGTCCGGAGGCTGAGTGAACCCCGTATCAGCCCTCGTATTACTTTTCAAATTTCGTGGCAGAGCCGGGAATCGAACCCGGGCCTCTGGGGGTGGCAGCTAATCACACTAACCACTACACCACAGAGGTGGACATTATTATTGGGTACAATGTGTAAGTTCCCGACAGTGATGCAGATTTTCCAGGTAAATGAGTGACTTTGCACTTCCTAGCATGAAATTTGTGTGGACTCTTGTATGAAGGAATCAGAGTCAAAATTTGATACCTTATGCCGTTCTAGGTCGTTCGTAACAAAATTTTATATTTAGACGGCCGGGTTATAATCGTAACGTGTATATATACAGTATATTTGTGTCCTCGCCCCAAACTGGTGCAGCTCTTTTCAGAAATACCTTCAATGGAAGTGAACTACATGTACCGTTTATACCAGATACCAGCCCCTCTGCCATCCTTAAATCTCTGATAGTGCCGGGAATCGAGCCCGGGCCAACGAGAACAGCAACTAACCGTTACGCAACGAAGGCGGACACTGCTATAGTGGTTCTAATTTTAGTTTCGGAATGACCCTTGTTTATAAAAATTGGACATAGTTATTCAGAACATAATTATTAAAGTTTTAAAGATGCGCATTTGAAGATGTAACGCAACTTTTTCTTCGCTCGGATTTCAACAGAATCTTGATACATTTCTTTTAATACAAGCCTAAGTTTGAACGACATGCTTAATAGCAATGGCATCGAACTTGCTAAACTATCCAAAACAAGTCCATAACAAACAGTTTTCATTAGAAACGTCACTATTGTAATTACGGTTGAATTGAAGTTTGTTCCCAGATATATCGAGGAAACACTCGAGTTTGTTCTCAAATCTGTTCGTTGGTGTTCAACAATTTATTTTCGATGAGACACTAGAGTGGGATCCCAATCTGTTCGTTGGTTCTCAACCATTTTCGAGGAGACCCTAGAAGTGGTTCCAAAATACGGTCGTTGGTTCTCAACCACTTTCGAGGAGACACTCGAGTTGGTTCTCAAATCTGTTCGTTGGTGTTCAACTATTTATTTTCGAGGAGACACTAGAGTTGGATCCCAATCTGTTCGTTGGTGCTCAACAATTTTCGAGGAGACACTCGAGTTGGTTCTCAAATCTGTTCGTTGGTTCTCAACCATTTTCGAGGAGACACTCGAGTTGGTTCCAAAATACGGTTGTTGGTTCTCAACCACTTTCGAGGAGACACTCGAGTTGGTTCTCAAATCTGTTCGTTGGTTCTCAACCATTTTCGAGGAGACACTCGAGTTGGTTCCAAAATACGGTCGTTGGTTCTCAACCACTTTCGAGGAGACACTAGAGTTGGTTCTCAAATCTGTTCGTTGGTTCTCAACCATTTTCGAGGAGACACTCGAGTTGGTTCTCAAATCTGTTCGTTGGTTCTCAACCATTTTCGAGGAGACACTCGAGTTGGTTCCAAAATACGGTCGTTGGTTCTCGACCAATTTCGACGAGTCACTCGAGTTTCCTCCCAAATCTGTTAGTTGGTTCTCAACAATTTTCGAGGAGACACTCGAGTTGGTTCCTAAATCTGTTAGCTGATTCCCAACATTTTTCGAGGGGACACTCGAGTTGGTTCCCAAATCTGTTAGTTGGTTTCCGACCATTTTTGAGGAAACACTCGCATTGGTTTTCAAATCTTTCGGTTAGTCCCAACCGTTTTCGAGGAGACAGACGAGTCGGTTCCCAAATCTGTTAGTTCTTCTGAACCATTTTCGAGAAGGCACTCGAGTTGGTTCCCTAATCTCTAGTTTGTTCTCAACCATTTTCGAGGAGACACTAGTGTTGGTTTTCCCAACCATTTTCGAGGAGACACTCCTGTTGGTTGCTAAATCTGTTAGTTGGTTTCCAATCATTTACGAGGAAATACTCTAGTTGGTTTGCAAATCTGTTAGTTAGTCCTAATCGTTTTCGAGGAGATACTCGAGTAGGTTCCCTAATCTTTAGTTTGTTTTCAACGATTTTCGAGGAGAAAATCAAGTTGGTTCCCTAGTAAACAAAAGTTTCTTTCCCATTTTTAGCATATTGCTACTGCAGTAGGTATTGTTAAAAATGTTGTGATAGAGAATAAATTTTAAGTCACCAGTTTAGAGGTAAAATAAATAAATTATACATTAAAATGATCTAAAGTCTAAAATGTTATTTAAGTTTCGGATGATAAAAGTTTAAAACAGGCGTGTGGAAAGAATGAATATCTAGTTATACCGCCTTCTTTTAACCTTTCAATCTACTTCTTCTCATAATCTCCTTTTGTAATTATTGTTTTAGGCCGGATTTTTCTTATCAGCCTTATACGTACATTTTATTTCTCGTGATATGACATCTCTCTTAGTAGCAGTCTTCTTATTCTTCTTCTTCTTCACATTCTTCACGTGTCATATCCGTTCTCTTAGACGTTGGCGATCACTGAGGTGAAAGATATCCTATCCTGCAGCAGATGGAAAAGTCGCTTAATGCTGTTGGTCCCCGTCAATTCTTTTATGCCTTCTAGTTCGGTTCTTCTCTTGAGTACGACACTATGCTTGTCCCAAATTTTCTCTTGTAGTATTAGCTGCAAAAGTTCTTTTTGGGACAGCGTTCACATCTCTTCTTCAAAATGAGTTTCGTTCTCATTTCCATTGCACAGTTCCATAATTATTTCGTTTTCACTTGCAAAGCCAAGGCACAATACACGCCTAAATAAAACTTAATAAATAGCATCTTTCAAAATTGAAAGCTAGCAGTAATAGACATATAAATAATAGCTTGAATAACGCGACAGTTTTGTCTATAACTGCTATTAACTGAGCAAGTTGGCCGTGCGGTTAGGGTCATGCAGCTGTGAGTTTACATTCGGGAGATGGTGGTTTCGAACCCCACTCTCGGCAACCCTGAAGATGGATTTCCGTTGTTTCCCATTTCCACACCAGGCAAATGCTGGGGCTGTACCTTAATCAAGGCCACGGCCGTTTCCTTCCCACTCCTAGTCCTTTCTTACCATATCGTTGCCAAGAGGCCTTCCTGGGCTGATGCGACGTAAACTGCTATTATGATGATAAATTATTGCAATGGGGAACCATGTGCATTAAGCTATTTCAAAACATAATTATTACCATATAAATGAATTAAAATATCTTTGAATAATGTGGGTGAAAGGTCTCATAAGAATAAATGTATAGAATGGGATATGTAAGTCTATTCAAATTCCGAGTGTTTAAAGTTTTAGAATGAATGACGTCAAAGAAGACCTCAGATACGCTGTGAGGATTAAATAGTCGCAGTACTGCATTTTCTATTTAAATACATGACCCGTCATTGTAATAAAAAGGGTTAAAATATTTATAATTCCTTCTGTCTCCTCTTCTTGATTTTCTCCAGTGTATTGAGGTCAGCCTAGTTTTACGGTCGGATACTCTTTTCGACGTGAATCCTATGTGTAAGGATGTATTCACTATTGCGTGTTTCTGTGGTGGTAGGTAAAGCGGTTTGTTGTATGCAGATAAAGAGAAGTGGATTAAGACGAACATCAGCACCCAATCTCCGGCCAGGAATTGAACCGTGGGCCAGTAAGATGACCATTCATCCAAGGATTCGAGGTGTTTATGGAGTCACTAGATACATCTGGTTCTTTTTATTTTTATTTTGGCCGAATGCCCTTAATTACACCACGTGATTTTAGGTGAAAATTCCAACGTTGGATCGACCGGAAATCGAACCTTGGCCGTCCAGGTGGAAACCCAGCAGCCAAGCCACTACACTAATCACGCCCGCCTTCTTTAAATACCTCTAGTATGAGAGCTGAAAGTAAAATATGGCCTATATTCCTTCTCACATGGGTAGTAACTTATTCCAACATCTCTTTGCTGCGAGCAGTGTAGTGCGTGGCTGCCGACCCATCTGGGCCATAAGACGAGAAATCTCCTGTCGACTAACACGTTATTAATATGAGATGTTCGTATATCCGGCGAGGAAGTTCATTAACGCTGATGGAACTAGATCTCGGGATAGCATAGCCTTGCTATTGTAGTATAACAAAGAGTGGCCGGAAACTTGTAAAACTGTTGTCTGTGTGGCACAGACATGATTTCCTCGTTTAAACATTCTGCCACGCACTGATGAGGGCCGTCTTTTATATCCGGTCTGTGCAAGGATAATTGCATAGCAATAAATAAGTAAACATTCCTCAAGTGAAGGTCTGAATTCGACAACTGGCACAAGGAAACACAGTATGTCCTTATATATTTCGTATTCCCTGTTTGCTGCTGAGTGATTTCTGCTCCTCTCTCCTACATCTTGGTGGGGTCGCGCATACGAGCTGTGACGCATGCATAAATAGGACTTAGCCCTGTTTTCTTGATACCAACCCTATGTAGAGGGATAGGCCTTATGTACCATTGCGTGTTCCTGTGGTGATTCACGGTCCTGAGGCTCACTCGGCCTATAACAAATTGTTTTTAGGGCAATCCTTAGCCAACCTCGTGGTATAGTGGCAGTGTGCATGCCACTTACCCAGAGGCCCCTAGTTTGATTCCAGGCCAGTCCAGGAACTTTTTATGAATTCAGGGATAGAACGGGGTCACTGAGACTCATCAGACCAAATAAGGAGCTACCTTGTATGAGAAAGCAGTGGACCCGGTCATTAAAGCTAAGACTGAGGATGTCATTACGCTGCCCACGTGGCACTCCAATACCTGCAAGCTATCCGGCTCGGCAGCTGTCGTCTTGGCGGGTCAAAGCCCATATGAAACGTACGTACTATGGTTCTTTTAGGTCATACCTTAATAAGCGATGATCATAGTTCCCTATTTTAGACATTCTCTTCCTTCCCTTCATAAAGAAACCATGGACGCATTTTATTAGAGACTAGCATTTGTACCCGTACTTCGCACGGGAACTGCAGCGGATTACATGTTTCCTTCAGGAATTATGCGAAGTAACATGGCTATATTCACACGTTTAATGCGACATGTTAAAATTATATTTTCCTAGGGCAGCCCGGGGCAGTAACGAAAATATGGTGAAGCTGAACAAATGCGAGAGAGATTGAGGACGATTTCCGAATTTATTGCACGGTACAGTTCCTGGTCCGAAGTTGTGCAAAATTCTCCTTGGTACTCAGGTTGCATATTATTAGAGTCCGGATTTTTAGGTACTGATAGGTTAAAATGCAAATTTACTTAAGCAAACAACAAGTATATACTACACGTACAGCGGTTATGCTATGAGATTTGCACAGATATTAGGGGTATGGCGTATATAACTCCATGAATTGATGTTACTCTTGCTACATCATGGTACAACGGGTTGCATGACACCTCCTACAAATCAAATTACTTTGAATTCTAACCTATTGCCACCTAAAAATCCGAGGTCTACGATTATACTGAATCTCTGAACACTTTGCGTGAGGCTCTGACGTTGATAATACCTCTCTTAATATGTGTCGTACCGAAAATAGTAAAATGGCTTTTACGTTTTCCCGTTACCCACCTTGAAGTGACATGCACGACATACCCCACGGTCCTTGGAATAAACATCCAATTTTTCGTAACCATCTACGTTATTATCCGTCTTACGATAAATACGCACATAAAGGAACGGAAATAACATATTCTTAAATGTTTGTTATATACAGTCTTTTGATAGATCTAATGTCAACGAAAATATTTGAGAATAATCTTCCTATAAATACATACTCCATGTGATTCCCCTGACATCATATGCACCTGATAATAGGATCCTTAGTGAGTAGATTCCATATATATAGTTTGGTTTAAATAAGTCCACCAGTTTTCCAGTTTCCAGTTTTCCAGTTTTACGAATATACAAACAGACAGACAGACACCAAAGGAAACGTTCTACTTTTCAAGCCGAGAGAAATATTATGCATCCTCTGATTCTCTCCTGTTATGGATCCTTCCAATAACTGTAGGTGTGCGAGGGTGTCCGTCACTGGCTGCAGAGCATCAAGCCCATAGAAAATAGTATTTTTCTCCGACATTTGAAGATAAAGCGAAATCATTTACATAACAAAATTAAGGTGGTGGTGATGGTGATTATTGTTTTAAGAGAAAGTACAACTAGGCAACCATCCTCTATATAACACTAATCAGAGGGGGAAAAGGGAAGGGATCCGACACTTCGAAAAATGAAGATATCGGTCAAAGAAAGACAAGAGCCACGAAGGGCGTGAAAATGAAAGACTCCCTAGCCCTCGCAAACCTAATAGCGTCGGGGTCGGAAAAGAACAAGAGTTGACCAAGGGAGATCGGATAGGATAGATGAAAGTGAGGAGCCTGGTACAAGTAAGTGGAAGCAATGCCAGGACTCAGCTAAGGGCCCCGTGGTCGCCAAACCACGCTCCAAAGTTCAGAGCCCCTTTGGCCCCTTTTAGTCGCCTCTTACGACAGGCAGAGGATACTGTGGGTGTTATTCTACCGTCCCTACCCACAGGGGGTACAAAATTAAGGGGCGTTTCACATTAGTCCACAGATTTTACATATAATCAATAGCGTAAGAGGAAATTGAAAAGAAACCTCTTCTTCTCTTCCTATAAATCCCCACTCTATTCAGTAAGGTTTACATTATATGCATATCATTTTTTTACTAGTTGTCTTACGTCGCACCGACACAGATAGGTCTTACGGCGACGACATATACATATCAAAACGTGCTCCTGGACTATTAGACTCTAAATATGAAGTTTGGTCGAGATATAACCAATAGTGAAAAAGATTGAAAAACTCCTCTTTTATTCTACAAATCCCTAGTCTATTCTGTGATTTTAAATGATATGCATATTGAAACCTGCTCCTGGATGATTAGACTCTAAATATGAAGTTTGGTAGAAATATAGTCAATAGTGTAAGAGAAAATTGAAAACAACTCTTCTGGTCTTCCTATAAACCACCAGTTTGTTCAGTGATTTTTAAATAATTTGCATATCAACTCCAGGTTCTGAATGAGTAGCCTCTAAAAATGAAGTTTGGTCGATATACAATCAATAGTATAAAAGGAAATTGAAACATTTCTTGTTGTCTTCCTATAAACCCCCAGTCTATTCAGTGATGTTTACATGATATGCATGTCGAAACCTGTTCCTAAATGAGTGGACTCTAAATATGAAGTCTGGTTGAGATCTATTCAGCCATTTACCCGTGATTGTGTAACAACTTGGTGTGAAAATGGGAAAGCACGGAAAATCATCTTCAGGGCTGCCGACAGTGGGTTCGAACCCACTGTCTCCCAAATAGTGGATAATAGCCGCACTTAAACGACTGCAGTTATCGAGCTGGGTCATTCATTTTTAAACCGTATTTACTTTTTTTTTCTTTTTTTACTATTTACGTCGCACCGACACAGATACGTCTTACGGCGACGATGGGAAACGAAAGGCCTAGGAATTGGAAGGAAGCGGCCGTGGCCTTAATTAAGGTACAGCCCCGGCATTTGCCTGGTGTGAAAATGGGAAACCACGGAAAACCATCTTCAGGGCTGCCGACAGTGGGGCTCGAACCCACTATCTCCCGATTACTGGATACTGGCCGCACTTAAGTGACTGCAGCTATCGAGCTCGGTAAACCGTATTTACTAACCTATATCAAAGTCAACTTCAGATTTCACCACCATCATCATCATTTACCCTTTACCCACGCCTGTAGGGTCGCGAATGCGAACTATGTTACACATGTGAATATTTGACCCTATTTTACGGCCTGATGCACTTCTTGATGCCAACCCTACGTGGAGGGATGTCATCACAATTGCGTGTTTCTGTGGTGGCTAGTGTTGTGTGTGTGTGTGTGTTTTGTCTGAATATGGAGAGGACAGTGTTGGAACAAACCCAAACACCCGTTCCCGAGCCGCGTAGCTATCAGATTGCATTCGGGAGATAGTGGGTTCGAACCCCATTGACGGCAGCCCTGAAGATGGCTTTCCGTAGTTTCCCATTTTCACGCCAAAAATACTGGGGATATACCTTAATTAAAGCCACGGTCACTTCCTTCCCACTACTAGTCTTTTCCTATCCCATTGTCGTCTTAAGACCTACCTGTGTCGGAGCGACGTAAAGCAAGTTGTAAGAAAGAAATAATTAATCAGACGCGATTCAAATCCTCGACCCGGCTGGGTACCGAACCCGGGACCACACGAATAGAAGGCCTCAACGCTGACCATTCAGGCAAGGAGTCGGGCCAATGGTAGACTTCAGTACCGAGCATAAAATGGTAAACATCACCCGCCGGCTCCGTGGTCATGTGTAACGCACATGCCTGAGGCCTCAGGTTCCATTCCCGACCATGTCAGGGATTTTTACCTGGATCTGAGGGCTGGCTCGATATTCACTCAGCCTACGTGATGACAGTTGATGAGCTATTGACGGTGAGATAGCGACCCCTGTCTAGAAAGTCAAGAATAAAGGCCGACATGACTCGTCACGTTGATAACGTGGTACCTCGCAATCTAGAGGCCTTCAAGCTAAACAACAGTCACGTGGTAAGCGAGGCCCATCAGAGCTTTTGTGCCATGGGTGGAGGTGGGGTAAATATATCCGTAATTATTCGTCGCATGAAATAAAATATTTGACTTAACAAGTCGGAAACTACATTTTCAACTTTCATTGAGTGCATTTGGCAGAAATAATCTCGTTATTTAGGTTGGTAATGATATGATTAATGAACTGTACAACAATCCCACTTTCTCCAGTATCAACCTTCTTTCCCCTTTTACATGCTACTAGCAACAGGACTGACAAGTTACTTACCACCCCCACCCCGAAAGACGAGTTCTCCACACCTCTCCCTCTGCAAGTCGAGTCTCTACTCATATTACGAACGAATGAATGAATTAATACTCTAGAATACTCTTTTCTCCTAGTCACGGATGGCCACCAACTGAGGAGAGAGTATTCATTTATTATAATTATAATGTATACATGATTTTTAATAATGCACAATATTAAAGATAATCCGACTAAGAAAAACTCTGCAAAATGTTTTAGGATACTTACTAGTATACAAAATTTTCTATCGGTAATTGTTATACGATATTTCACCTACCTGTAAAACTGGATTTATAAGACACTCTAACCTCGTTAAAACTCTGGGCTAATAATCAACTACGTTCGAAGCTAATGGAAATTTTTGAGGGACAATTCAACATATTGCTTTGGACAGGGCAAACCAGCTTACAGGCAAGTCGCGTATACTAACTTGATTTGTATTTATTAAAAGTATTAAAAATGCATACATATTATATTAGTATTATTAAAAATACATTGCAACCAGAAAGTGATTGTAAAAAGATTATAAATGTAATAAAGCATAATAGTTACAAAGCAGTCACATAGTAATTCACATATAACGTAAATAATTGAACATGCCATCTGACTACCATCCCATTTAAGTTACTGCAGCGTTGTCCAAATTAATTCCCCAACAACTGATGGAATACCTGAGCAAATATAACCATCTCAATCTGCTTTTAAATAAGGACACAGTACTGAAACAGCCTCGCTGAAGATTACATATGACGTACGACAAGCCACGGATCGAAGACAAATTACGATCTTTATCATTCTTTACTTCAATAGTGCCTTCAATAACGTAAATATAGATATTCTTTGGGCACAATTAGAATCCACGCATTTGACCCAGATTTTATCCAGTTATTTTGTTCTTATCTCACAAACCGCAGGCAACATTTATACCTCAAGACAGTGGCCTAGCTCCAATTATTTCAGTCTATATTTAAATGGCATGTCAAAACGACTGATTTTTTATATTACCTATCATCTGTACGCTGTCCGACTCGTTGGCTGAACGGTCAGCGTACTGGCCTTCGGTTCAGAGGGTCCCGGGTTCGATTCCTGGCCGGGTCGGGGATTTTAACCTTAATTGGTTAACTCCAATGGCACGGGGGCTGGGTGTATGTGTTGTCTTCATTATCATTTCATCCTCATCACGACGCGCAGGTCGTCAAATAGAAAGACCTGCACCTGGCGAGTCGAACCCGTCCTGGGATATCCCGGCACTAAAAGCCATACGACATTTCATTTCATTGCATCTGTACGCTGACGATCTTTAAATATACTATCATTCCCCAGTTGAAAACGTTAATTTTGAAATATAAAAAATAATGAGAATCTCAATAATTTAACAAGTGAAAATTTTAATTAGGCCTATTAAACCGAAGAAAATGCAAGCAATAATCCTAGGACAATCTGGACTCATAACTAAAAAGAAAGCAGCAATATTCCCAATTTAGAGCAAATTGGGTTAATAAGTTATTACTTTCTCAATTGCAGTTAAAAGAACCTCAGTATCATTATGACCGAAAACCTATACTGGAATGAACACATAACGAGTGTATATTTCTCTCCATCTAAAATATCAACAATCCTACCTCCCACCAAATTTAAAAATAGTTCGGTTCAGACATTCATATTCCCGTTATTTCTTTTTTCCCGATAGCTTCCAGTGTAATTTGCTTTCGGGAGACGGGAGGGGGGGGGGTTCGAATTATAATGTCGGCAGCCCTGATGATTTCTACACCAGGAAAATGGGTGGGCTCTGCTTTAATTAAGGAGTTTTCCGCTACCTTTCTCTCCTTAGCCCTTTCCTTCACCATCCTATCGTCACCGTAAATCTGTGAAATAGTACGACATTAAATACATAAGAAAAAGTAAACTGACTTACTATTTTTGGAGGTTTTAGGACACTTAAAAATGTTTAATATAGTGCGGCATTTTGGAAAGGTTTCTTCGTTCTTACTATCGTTCATGTGATTACTCTAACACAAACGAGTATTCATAATGAAATCATGCACCTGGTTTAAACGCATCTTTACAGATATTACAAGTAATTAAAGAATTACACAATGAATTTTGAATTGCTCATTATATGTTAAATAGAGAATAATGAACAAGTCTACAACTGAGGAAGTTAGCAGTAGTTTCTCTTCCCACAGGTCCCTCAGAATATAAATCATAGCAGGTAGTATACCCAGGAAACAATAGAGCGAGGGAGGGCGTGTACGCTCGAAACTGTGTATGTTAAACAAGATTAGCTGGACAAGTGTGGGTTTACTTCATACAGTACGAGCAGGCGTGTCATTAGACCTGTCCACAAAGTGTACGTTAAGAGTCTTCGTCTGAAATCATCGCTGTCGCCTTATCACAGAAAGAAAATCGAGCAAATCTGGTGATCAAACAGCATAAACTGTGTGGGGTATTGTATTAGCGTACGATAACTAACGTTTCTCCACTCAGGTTTTGTTATTTACGTATCTCCGGTTTACGTAGTTGGACCCAACAGGCTCCAGCATCAGTCTTTTGGCCTCCACCAAGCACTTAAAACCAGGCTAGAACGAAATGCATTCAGTGAAGAAATTTCCCTCTCATCTTCTGGGCGAACTGGTGGGATCTGTTGAGATGACCGCAAGACTCCTGACCAAGGAAGACAGCCTTCTGTCAATTGGACTTGGTTCATAAGTCAATCGTGACTTAGCTGCTGACTTTTCACTCCGATGATCGAGGTCTGAATTCCAGTTTCTGTGAGGTATAAAGTGGCAGGTAGGTAAGAAATTCAACAGAATTGAATATCAGATTGGTGATACAAAGCTGGAACAGGTAGATAATTTCAAGTATTTAGGTTGCGTGTTCTCCCAGGATTGTAATATAGTGAGATTGAATCAAGGTGTAGTGAAGCTAATGCAGTGAATTCGCTGTTGCGATCAACAGTGTTCTGTAAGAAGGCAGTCAGCTCCGGAACTAAACTATCTTCACATCGGTCTGTTTCAGACCAACTTTGTTTACGAAAGCGAAAGCTGAGTGGATTCAGGATATCTTATTTATAAGTCAGAAGTAACAGACATGAAAGTAGCGAGAATGATTGCTGGTACAAACAGGTGGGAACATTGGCAGGAGGATGGTCGGAAGAAGGAGATAAAGGCTAAGTTAGGAATGAACTCGTTGGATGAAGCTGTACGCATAAACCGGCTGCGGTTGTGGGGTCATGTGAGGCGAATGGAGGAGTATAGGTTACCTAGGAGAATAATGGACTCTGTTATGGAGGGTAAGAGAAGTAGAGGTAGACTAAGACGACGATGGTTAGACTGAGTTTCTAACGATTTAAAGATAGGATAAGATAAATGAGGCCACAGTACTAGTTGCAAACTAGGAGTGTGGTGACGTTTAGTAAATTCACAGAGGCTTGCAGACTGAACGCTATTACCAAAAACTATGTCAGTAAATTTTCAAGGCAATAGAATCAGATCTGTAATGCGTACTAGCCTTCATCCATCTAGAAATATGAACACTGACATTTATCTTAAAATATGTATGTTTTTATCTAAGGCCCTTCTGGCCCATTAAAAACTGTCCTGAAGCCTCTTACGTTTTGAAGCATCTTCCTTCACCTTTATGACCCTCACTCTATGTCATCTCGGAGAACGACCGCGGACTCTCTCACTTTCTGAGAGTATCGTGTCTAATAGTGTCTGCTCTGTCACACGATGTACTAGAAGTCCTTTTCATGGCTAACTTAAAATCTATTGTTGTAGATTCCATTCTAAATTTTTCCATAAAGCTGGATACAGAAATTTCAAGTCTCTTTCTTAACACCAAAGTTCCTTTTAGACACTTTATTCACATGCTAGAATGTAGACACTTGTTCCAGATGTGTGTGACACCTTGGACACGTCAGAATAGTACCCCATCAAAGGACAGCCAATGATAAACAGGCATATTTTGCACGCTGCTTGATTTTCTTGGCCTTTTCGCAATTTCTTGGGTTCGGCAGTTTTCAGTCTGGCCCAGTTTCACGGCCGGATACACTACCTGTTGTATGGGAGCTTCTGTGGTGATTAGTAGTGTAGTATTTTGTGTGTAGGTGGACAGATGTGTATTAAAACCAACCCAAACATCCAATCTCCGAACCAGAGGAATTATGCAGTTAAAATCACTGACCTAGCCGGGAATCAAACCCGGAGCTCACTGAACCGAAGACCACGATTCTGACCACTTTCCCACGGAGAAATACCGTACGTTTGCACACTAAATGTTCAAACCTTCACAGTCACTTCGTCATGACTTTAAGACACTTCTACCTTACTTCGGTTGTAGAAGCTCCAAGGATCTGAGTCCTGATGACGTTTCCTCTGTTACGATTGACTTTTTGGGCCTTTAAAATTACAGGACCTGTGCAACCATAGCTATTGTTGGACCGTAAAGAATCAGGTGTACATTAATACAAGAACATTGAAAAATCGAAATACTGTATTTGATATTTCTTTCTTAAAATTTAGTCTCAGTATTCCTTTAAAAGGAACTAGATGCCGGTACTATAATATTAGGGGGCTGTGTTATGGACGTATGAAAAATGAAGAAGACTGAAAGAAAACTAGGATGTAATTTCACTGGAGCCTTCTCCTAGGATAAAATACTACGGGAGGAAGAGCAAACTTACAACAGCAGAGAAAAAAAATCAAGAAACACCATCAGTACTACGGCGGCACGAACTGTTCACTAGCCTTGGTAAGCTGAAAAGAAGCCATATGAATTGTCTTCGGTCAACTGCCAAAGCGGCAACAAAGAAAGAGATTATTGCCTGTCTCGTCAAATAAATATTGATCTCCGTTCTTATTGTGTTTGACAGTAGGTCAAGGACTACATAAGCATCGCATCATTTATAGCTCTGAAGTAATATTATAATCGTCGCCATAAGACCTATCTGTATCGGTGCAACGTAAAGCAATTAGCAAAAAAAAGTAATATTGCACTTTAATGACACTTCCGTTAGTCGTAGCAATAGACAACTATTTAACTATAAAATGACATTAACAGTTCTACGTAATTGGAGACATAGTTCCATTGGCGGTGGGAGGAAAGTTTATACACTGCCAGCCAAAAGTTTCCAGACAAAGCATATGTACCTGCACGAATATGTTTAATGATTGTTTAATGACAGAATATATTACTGTAACCAAGTTTCGAAGGTTTTCGGTTAACGGTGACGAGTTTATGTTCGACGTTCAGCATAGGAAAAAAATGCATTCTACTGTATAACACCCATAGTGAAACATGGAGCGGGCTACGTGATGGTTTAGGGTTGTTTCACATTCAGTGGAGTTGGTAGACCGCACCGAATTCAAGGAACACTGGAAAAAAACTGTTACACTCCATCCTATCTCGCTATGCTCCTCCGTCTGGAGAGTAACGTGGATTTGTCCTCCAACAAGATAATGACCCCAGACACACATCTCACTATTGCATGAATTATCTTGAAAAACAAACAAAACTTTGAGGAGTTGTTTTTAATGGAATGCCCCCCCCCCCCCCAATCCCCAGACTTAAATCCAATTGAGCTGCTGTGGGAGACATTGGATCGGCAAGTCCGTAAAGAGTGTCCTTCGTCACCGGAAAAGCTGTGAGACATCTTGCAAAATGCCTGGCAAAGCATACCTGCATCAGTGCTAGAAAAACATGTTCTGAGAATGCCGGCCGAGAATAGTTAAAAGTGTACTTGCAGCAAAGCGGGGTTTCTTTGATGATAAGAGAGTCTGATGTGTTCTGGTGATCTGTGGGAGTAAATATGTACATATTGTTTATTTCTTGCTCAGATGTAATGTAAAAACGTAGTTTGATTGTAAAATATTAGTTTTAGAATGCATATTTGTCAATTCCTTGCGTAGGTATGTTGTTTTCTATTAATCTTAGTCCATTCCTTAACAGTTCAATGCTTGTCCGGAAACTTTTGGCCGACAGTGTATACCTGAAGCTGCATACAAGTTATACAATACAAGAACGAGATAGCGTTAGTAACATAGTAATATACGTAAATAGCAAAGTTTATCAATAAAATATCTATAAGACTTTGGATGTATTTAATAGCTATTTCATACAAATTCTTTCTACCCCAAGCAACTGATCATTCAGGTATATGAGCGCAATTAATAGCATATAACCAGCGTAATTAGGCAGGGGTGTACGCAGAAGGGGGATTTGGTGGGGGGGATAAATCCCCTTCCTAAATTTTGAAATTTAATGATTAATATTGTGACAACCATGTAAATGAAGATTTTAGGAAGCTAATTGATTTGCTACGTATTATCAACAATGTGTTGATGCTTTCATTAATAAATATAAATAATTGCAAATACATTTTTCTTTTAAAAGCAATCATACTGAACCAGTGGAGTTCATTTCTGCACTTGGCATTTTGCGACAGTGATATCTTTCCATCAACACACAGAGTACTGAATCTGTTTGCTGTCTTACCAGTGAGCACTGCCACATCAGAGTGCTCTTTTCCATCCCTAAAATGTTTAAAGGTTATTTGCAGAATAAAACTTCACAGGAATGATTTAACGTATTAGCTATCTTATATATACACGAATAAAAACATGAGGCAGTAGAAAATATAATCCATGAGCTGGCCAAAATGCCCAGCAAACCTCTGCCATTGTAATCAACATGAATACAGGTAAAGTAAGGTAAGGGTTATTCTGCCCGAAGACAGGTCCGAACCTCCGCAGAGGTGTTCCTGAGCCGGAGTTTACGTGCGGTAGGGTGGCCAGTTCCTTTCCGCTCCTCCATTCCCTTACCCCCCACCAACAGCGCGTGGCAGCCCATCCAACTCCTGACCACGCCCAATGTTGCTTAACTTCGGAGATCTCACGGGATCCGGTGTTTCAACACGGCTACGGCCGTTGGCAACATGAATACAAATGTGTTTTAATTAAATAATTGTGTTGTTTTGGAAGTTTTAATTTAGTGTTTCTAATTTCACAATATGCACCCAGAATTATTTTATAGTAATCCTCCATTTTTAATATTAAAAATCCCCCTCCGAAAATAATTTCTGTGTACGCCCCTGTAAATAGGCTACTCACATGTCAAAAAGATATTTTTTACCGAGCTCGATAGCTGCAGTCGCTTAAGTGCGGCCAGTATCCAGTATTCGGGAGATAGTAGGTTCGAACCCCACTGTCGGCAGCCCTGAAAATGGTTTTCCGTGGTTTCCCATTTTCACACCAGGCAAATGCTGGGGCTGTACCTTAATTAAGGCCACGGCCGCTTCCTTCCCACTCCTAGCCCTTCCCTGCCCCATCGTCGCCATACGACCTATCTGTGTCGGTGCGACGTAAAGCAACTAGCAAAAAAAGATATTTGTTCAGATACCACAGTCAGACATTCTGGAAATGACATTACATGGTACTTTGGTTTGAACTCCAGGACAAGACTAAGTGGATAACATTCTGAAGGTCACGGCTTCTTCCCTTAGAAATGCTAGGAGTTACCCGCGGCTTCACTCGCGTGAATTTCGTAATTTAATAAAAGTAATTTCCTCGTTACTGCACTAAGATATTGTCTGAAAACCCATAAACTATTAAAAATGAAAAATTGAGTTTCATTTACGCCAGACACTCTTTGTAAACCACGTTTGTGGTATTGCCTTTTGGGGCAAAGATTGCCATGCGACATAGAACTTTACATGTGAGAAACGTCTTCTCTCGAGTCGAAAAAAAAAATGTTTCTTTGTTTTCGAAGGAAATTACAAATACCTATTTCCACGTCTGTAACAACTTCAGTTTTATAAAATATAAGTGTCCCCATAATAAAAATTCAACCCCGTTATCAGTCCTTCCTCCATTCCCACCCCGACCTAAGTGGATTTTCCGAAAACAAAAAATGCATGTTTTTTTTTGCTAGGGGCTTTACGTCGCACCGACACAGATAGGTCTTATGGCGACGATGAGATAGGAAAGGCCTAGGATTTGGAAGGAAGCGGCCGTAGCCTTAATTAAGGTACAGCCCCAGCATTTGCCTGGTGTGAAAATGGGAAAACCATTTTCAGGGCTGCCGATAGTGGGATTCGAACCTACTATCTCCCGGATGCAAGCTCACAGCCACGCGCCTCCACGCGCGCGGCCAACTCGCCCGGTTTGTTTATTTTTTTTAAAGGAGGTTCCAAAAACCAATTTTCACGTCTGTAACATCTTTAGTTTTTTATATATAAGTGAAAATGAAAATGAAAATAATCCAACTTCCTCTTAACTTCTTTCCACCCCGTAAAAATAGTTCAACGCACTTTTCAGTCCTATTTAACCCCCTTAAGTGTTTTCTCTGAAAACAAAAAAATACATGTTCTTTTATTTTTAAAAGAGATTAAAAATACCAATGTCATGTGCCTTTATTTTTAAGAGAGATTAAAAATACCAATGTTCAGGTCTGTAACATGTTAAGATTTTGAGGTATGCTGTTGAATAATTCACCCACTTGTCACTCCTGTTTATCTCCAATTAATTGGATTTTCCAAAAACAAAAAATCGTATTCCCTTATTTTTAAAGGAGATTCCAAATACCAATTTTCATGTCTGTGATATCTTCAGTTTTTTAGATATAAGATATTCAGCCCATTTTTAACCTTTTTTCACCCCGCTTAATGGTATTTTCCGAAAGCAAAAAATGCGCCTTTCTTTATTTTTAAAGGAGATTCCAAATACCAAGTTTTAAGTCTGTAAACTTTTAAGTTTTGAGATATATATACACTCGTTTAAACAATTCACCCCCCTTTTCACCCACTTATCGATGCAATATCCAAAAATCCTCCCTTAGCGAGCATCTACACTCTAATATAAATGTACCCCCAAAATTTCATTTCTTTATGTCCAGTAGTTTTGGCTCGGCGTTGATGAATCGGTCAGTCGGTCAGTCAGTCAGTCAGTCAGTCAGGACATCATGTTATTTTATAAATCGGGTGGCTCACTAGCCCCTTGTTTTTTCGGAGATCTGCAACCAAATAACGCGTATAATCTAAAGCTCCTTATAATTTAGTTTTCTGGACACCGACTAACTTCTCCTTATGGTCGATAAAGCTCTCCGCTACCTGTGTGCCATCACTGTAAATTGACCCATGCACCTAGCAAAGGAAAAACTACTATACATAATTCCGCGACAAATACTAAGGACCATTCTGCAAACATGTGATTTATTGCGCCTTGACATAAAACAGGTACCCGTAATGCGATCGAATTAATAGGTTATGCCACGTGTTCTGTGATGTAAAGAAGTTAAATGAACACTGTAAAACATCACTGAAGGCTTTGACATAGATATTAACATTCGAGGTGGAACGGCCATACTTAAGTACTAAACCTATAGGTAGTATCGTGTACGTTGACATCGTGGCCGAAATGGTTAAGAGCTGGAGCACAAGTTATGTATCGGCAGCGTAGTGGTTTGAATCCAGCGTAGAGCAATTTTTTGAACGACAGAGGTGCTCATTTTTTTTTTTTTTTTTGCTAGTTGCTTTACGTCGCACCGACACAGATAGGTCTTATGGCGACGATGGGACAGGAAAGGCCTAGGAATGGGAAGGTAACGTCCGTGGCCTTATTAAGGTACAGCCCCAGCATTTGCCTGGTGTGAAAATGGGAAACAACGGAAAACCATCTTCAGGGCTGCCCACAGTGGGGTTCGAACCCACTATCTCTCGGATGAGAGCTCACAGCTGTGCGCTCCTAACTGCACAGCCAACTCGCACGGTGTGCTCAATTTTAGCGGGGATACAATAATAATCAATATTATTTTCCTATTGGTGTTAAGGGATGTGCTCTGATTTGGCATCTTTCCCTTAAGGAATTAAATTGGCCTTGGTCTTTTACTAAGATACCGACCCGGCATTTGACTGGTGGTGAAAATAGGAAATCGAGGAAAACCATTTTCAGGACGGCCAGCATGGGATTCAAATCCACAACCTCCCGAGTCCAACGCACACAAATAATAATCCACACCTACCAGGTCACATTACAGTACGTATTCATTCACTCAGTATGTATTCCAGTGACGAGTACGTTGATATGTTGCTCAATTATGGGGAAACAAGGCAGAACGTAGTCCACTCGCAACGTCTCTATCATGAGCGTTTTCCTGACAGAAGACTACCGACTACCAATACGTTCCGAAACCTTTAACGAAGATTGCGGTCAACTGAGACGCTTGGAAGGGTAACTTCCGTTAGAGATGCTCGTTATAACTTCTGGTCCAAATGAAGAGGCTGTTTTGGACACATCCAAATAAATGGATAGGAAGGGGCGGATCCGTTCACTGGCCCGCCAGATCACCCGATCTAACGGCACTTGACTTCTTCCTGTAGGGTCATTTAAAGCAGGTAGTGTCTGCACAGAAGCCTGAAGATCCTGATCACCTTCGGCAACTGATCACCGAAGCATGCCAAGCTGTTACTCCTGATATGTTACAACGTGCAAGAATGACTTTAAAACGTCGTGCTGAAACCTGCATAAACCAAGGTGGTCAACATTTCGAACACTTGTTACACTGAACCAGCAGGATACTCTACTTCCTACCTACAGACAATCATGTCGTAGTCCAACCTGGCATAGGATGAAAACGGTCCTTTTCAGGATCAAATAAAAATTCATTCTTTGGAACGGGATGACATGTGGCCATATTACAGTCACTGTAAACGGCGTTAAACGAAAAAAAGTGTACGAGCTTGTAAATCGAACCTACTACCAGACAGCTTGGCTGATACATAAACAGTGATATGTAATACAGCCACCTTAGCTACCGCGAGCCGTAGTCCATGTAGACATTTCCTGTCCAAACGTAAGATAGTGTTATTCCCAGCTGTGATCGTTTTACGTCCGCCTCTGTGGTGTAGTGGTTAGTGGATTAGCTGCCACCCCCGGAGGGCCGGGTTCGATTCCCGGCTCTGCCACAACATTTGAAAAGTGGTACGAGGGCTGAAACGGCGTCCACTCATCCTCGGGAGGTCAACTGAATAGAGGTGGGTTCTATTCCTACCTCAGCCATCCTCGAAGTGGTATTCCCTGGTTTCCCACTTCTCCTCCAGGCAAATGCCGGGATGATACCTAACTTAAGGCCACAGCCGCTTCCTTCTTTCGTCCTTGTCTATCCATTCCACTCTTCCCATCCTCCACCAAGGCTCCTGTTCATCGTAGCAGGTAAGGCTGCCTGGGCGAGGTACTGTTTCTCCTCCCCAGTTGTATTCGCAACCCGGTGTCTAACGCTCCAGGACACTGTCCTTGAGGCGGTAGAGGTGGGATCCCTCGCTGAGTCCGAGGGAAAAACCGACCCTGGAGGGTAAGCAGATTAAGAAAGAAAGAAAGAAAGAAAGAAAGAAAGAAAGAAAGAAAGAAAGATAGAAAGAACATGCAGTAGGATTGGTGTCAGTAAATTCATCCGGCTGTAAAATGGAGCCAAAATACATACGAAGTGCCGAACCCAGGAAATTGGGAAAAGACCAGGAGAAGAATATATTTGAATAAATTAACTTTTGTACCAGATGACATAATTGTGAAAACTTTTGTAAACCTGTGTAAAAATTTGTGTTCATTTTGAATACACTTTTCCTGTACTTTGTAATTATCTCCCAGCATGAAAAAATATAGAAGTAATACTTATTGTAAAAATTATACTCTCTGTTCTGAAACGGTTAAACGTTAATATAGGTAAAGTAAATATAGTAACGGTGTGTGACGCTAAGGATTGTTCTTAAAACGGTAGAATGGTGAATTTGAGACGTCGTTGCTTTCATTTCTTGAACATTCTGGGATCACCGTTTAAAAATAAGCCGACAGGCCGTTTACCTGGTGACATAATCTCGTATTTTTGAGATACAAATGTGACTGTGTATATCCCTGTAATGTTTGCAAGATGCCTCTTAATCATCGACCTTTGTCTGGAACTCCTTTTCTTGGAATGAGGTCACATTGCTATGGAGTATTTTGATTGACAGAGTTCGTTCATTCATCTATGTTATTTTAATTCATACCTCTTCTATATTAACACTATCCTCTGTCTTCTGCTGCTCGTTACATCTTCATGTAACGTTCACACTCCATTCCGCTCTTGATGTCCTCCAGATACATTTTCTTAGGGTTGACCTCACCCTTTCTTTCCTAACCCTTGGTCTTCGAAAATATTGATGATGAACATGTTGTTTCTAAATGATATGCAGAAGAAATTGAACGCCCCTACTTTCTGTTTCTTTAAAACACCTTCCGTTCTCCTTTATTTCTCTTTATACTTCTCGATTGGTCTTTTTCTCAGTTTACGTCATTTTTTGTCATGTACTATGTCACTGCTTCAAAGTGATTATTCTGCTGTTTCCGTAATGTCCAGCTTTCACTTGCATGAAGATACATTTGCTATACAAATTTGTGACTTTGTAATGTAAAAATCCTAACCGACTTCAGTTTTTATTTTCCTGCAGAAGGGTTATGTTATAGAAATTGCTCCACATCTTTGCTCAGTTGTTCACGAGTATTATTGTCGACCTTTATCATGTCCCTGAAGTATATGCAACTTGTACTATTTTCCTGTAGAAATGGCTGCACTCTAACAAAGAACGTTACAAAGGGTTGAAAACTAAGTTCTATGTAACAAACTTTATTAACCAGAATACTTTACCGGGTTTTAAGTACGTGACAAACTTTATTGACTAGGATATCTTAACAGCTTTTAAACTAAACCTTAAGTATCAAACTTTACCTTACCGGGTCTTAAACTAAGCATTTTCAGTCATACTTTATTAACTAGAAAATCTCGGTGAATTTAAATACAGGCCTTGTATATGAAATCAATTACACCAGAAAAATTTTACTCCGTCTTCAACCAGATTTTTTTGCATGGTTTTATTTTGTTAATAGTTATTTTGTACAGCAGGTAGGGGATCTTTTATTTTAAGACGTGTGAACCCCACCATTCTTGCTCCTGGTCCTAAGCCACATTTCCTCACCTCATCTGAGAGGGGAAAATATTCTTGCGTGGGAATACAAAATCAACGACAAAATATCAGGTATCACTCTATGAAGGACATTACAGCCACTGGAATCAATAGGCTTCGCTCCAGACATCCTCTACTAAAAACAGCTAGCACTCGGCTAGAATATAGTTTCAACCTTCGTGAGGCCTGGTTGCAGTACCACCTCACCACACCTCCATATTCTTCTCTGTGTCGGCAAATACAGTAGAGACAATACGCGACACTTACGGATTTAGCCTTGCTAAAATGGGAGACAATTCGATGGTGGCGCTCCTAGTGACTTGACCTGAAAAATCGCGCTAAATTCAAATATCAATGGAAATGTATATACGGAAATGGATAAATAAATTACGTCTAGAAAGAAAGTGTTATTGAGATATTAACTTAGAAGTTGCTAAAGCAATTCTGGACAAATGAATGAAGAATTATTTAAAAGGTTATTATCCAAAGACTGAAATTAGACATTTAAACAAGGTGTGAAATGGACTGCTGTGAAATGGCTTGATCTTTCATTTATGCATTACTTTTTTAGCTTTAACATTCCTGCCTGAACTCTTACGGTTGGATTTGTCTTTTTCTCATTTAAAAACATTGTATCATCACATTAAGACACTTGACAATAAAAATATCGGCACATTCCTTACACATATGATGCAATGAATTAACATTTAATAGCTGGACAATTTTCCTCTTAACATGAAGCCTACTAACAGAAAGAAAATCTATAACATGCCGGCTTTAATCTGAGAAGAGGAATAAAAGAAAGAAAAGTATGAAAATGTTGTCGATAGTGATGCTTTGAGGAATATTTACGTACAATTAGAGTAAAATGTAACATACCCTTGGCTGCATAGTCGAGGATTTTTAAAGTCGCTGGCCTGGATATGATCTGAACAGATCTTATAATTCTTATATAAGCGTAAAGTCCCTTCTTTCTTGTACACCTATGCAAATCACTTCTGTGAGATTTCAAAACCCACAGATCACACCTACAACAACACATCGGTATTGAAGGTTAACTGCTGCACTATACAATAAAATATGCGTATTACATTTTAAGCCAGTTAAAACATGGGTCGAGCAGGTCAGAAGATTATGAAGTACTGTAAAAATCTCTGTCACTGGAAGAATATACCGTATATGCAAACACAATATTACTTACATTTTCTTGTCACGAGGATAGCGAAAGAAAGACCGCGCATTCTTCTCTACTTCACAGTTACTGCAGCCAAACACAGCACATACCTTTTCCTACATTTTGAGAGGAGATATCAAGGAATGACACACGCTACTATTTAATTATATCAACTCACTGAAAACGCATAAATAACACCAAAAACTTCACACAATAATACACGTGCTCTTATGACAGAATCAGTAGTTTTCAGGTCTACTCGCTAGAGAGAGCTCCAATAGCTGTACCTCGATATCTCGCTCCGTGTCGCGTATTGTCTCTGCTGTATTTGGTATCGGTAAAAGACCATGGAAATTGATTCACCTGGCAGGACATGGTCGACAGACTAGAATCCAGACTAACCTACTGTCTTGCTTCAGAAATGGGGAACGGTGTCCACCGCAGAATGTAGGTGCAGCTTCGCACGCAGGCAGTTCAGATTAACCTCTGGCTCCCATCCTGGAAACTGTAAAGAGATTTCTTGGACATTACACCAAAGGCGACAGGTGACATAAATAACTGGACATCTCGTAAATACTTTTGTTAAATATTGAATATTGTTTTCATTTATTTAATAAGCAATGGTGATGTACTGGAAGCGGATTTATATGCAGTAATAGATTAGATTTTAGCAAGAAGGCTGCAGAATATTTCCGTTTAAACAGTTGTATAAGTATTAGACAGCACAGCATTTCAAAAACCTTTATATTCTATTTTATGCAATTTTTCCTATTAAACTGCCTTCAGAATCAAATTCGAAATGAATGCATTCTGATTTATTAAGGCATTGATATCCGATCCTTAGCGATGTGTAATACCATATGCTTAATAATAATAATAATAATAATAATAATAATAATAATAATAATAATATTTATAACTCATTTGATCCTTACTAAAGTGTACTGTCATACGCTCAATAATAATTTTCTTTGTTTTACGTCCCACTAACTACTTGTACAATTTTCAGAGACGGTGAGGTGCAGACATTCTGTCCTGCAGTTTGTTTGTTTTTTTGCTAGGGGCTTTACGTCGCACCGACGCAGATAGGTCTTATGGTGACGACAGTTCTTTTACGTGCCAGTAATCTACTGACACGAGGCTTACATCATGCGCTTATTAATAGGTGTGTTAAGGTGTCTGTTTTTGGGGTCGGTAGTAATAGGGTTAAGAAAATTATTTGAGACTAAATCTGGTGCCATCACGATAAATATCAAATGATGTAATTTAACTCCACCTAGATAGAAATACTGATAAGCATCTATGATTTAATATTACATTACATAGGAGAGGAGATGATTATATGAAAAATAACAGCGATGAAAGATAGGAAGGTACTTTGAAAATTGATTTAGAGATTAAAAGCTTGGAGGGGGGGGGGATAAGAGGAGAGTATAATATGTAATACTGGCTGGTTTAGATTAGGAGGCCGGCCCCGCGGTATAGGGGTAACGTGCCTGCCTCTTTCCCGGAGGCCCCGAGTTTGATTCCCGGCCAGGTCAGGGATTTTACTGGGATCTGAGGGCTGGTTCGAGGGCCACTCAACCTACGTGATTACAATTGAGGAGCTATCTGACGCTGAGATAGCGGCCCCAGTCAAGAAAGCCGAGAATAACAGCCAAGAGGATTCGTCGTTCTGACAACACGACACCTCATAATCTTCAGACCTTCGGGCTGGGCAGCGGTCGCTTGGTAGTCCAAGGCCCTTCGGGACTCTTGCGCCATGGGGTGTGGTTTGGTTTGGTTTGGTTTGGTCAGATGGAGAGAGAACGAACAGCGTGATGAATAACTTGAATAAACAGACAGAGACCTTATTACGGCGGAAAAAGGAGAAAATCTGAATAATAATAATAATAATAATAATAATAATAATAATAATAATAATAATAATAATTTTACAGTTTTCTTTACGCCGCACTGGCACAGTTAGTTCTAATAATGATGCTATTTGTTTATACGTCCCACTAACTACGTTTCATGGTTTTCGGAGACGCCGAGGGGCAGGAATTTAGTCCCGCCGGAGTTCTTAAACGTGCCAGTAAATCTACCAACACAAGGTTGACGTATATTAGCACCTTAAAAAACCACCGTAAAAGCAGTAACGTTATTATTATTATTATTATTGTTGTTATTATTATTATTATTATTATTATTATTATTATTATTATTATTATTATTATTATTATTATTATTATTATTATCTACAAGCTGGTCTTGACCAAAGATCTATTAGGAATTTCTTCAGTATACAAACAGCGCGTTCCCTTGAAATTTTTGCTCCTCTAAACGCGCGGTCTTTAACTACAGTTCCTCGCTAGAATATTAAATTCTGGCATTCCTTCCTTACAGACTATATGTCGTAATGTATGTTCTGAGTGGTGGTTTAATTTCATTTATTTATTTAAACTTATATACATCTGTGCAAGATTCAGATTATACGGTAAATTGGCTGTTATTCACGTATGAAATTATTTTACAGTATTAACTGAAATTTCTTTCTTTCAATTTTTAGCATATTTAAGTGCGAGGAGGTATTCTGGGAAGCTTCAAACCCCTCTCCTGAACTCTCTTCTACTCTAAAATGTTTGCAATATTCGAGCATTTAACACCATCGTCATTTGATATTCGTCCTTGTTAGTGATTCCAAGCTTCCTTTCGTGGTTTGAAAACGCACTGGGCTCCAGACATTTCACATGAATACAGCTGTCTTGGGATCGCGACTCAAGGAAGTAGTAAAAGTCTTGGAAGCATCGACACGCGGCAATGACAGAGCTAGCGCCTTCTTCACATGCAAGATGCAAGAGGCCAGGCCCCTAGCGCGCGCAAATATTTGTCCACCCCGCATTGCATTGAGAGCAGCGTGTTTTTCTTGGCGGGACCGACCAGACCCAAATAATATCCGAGATGGCACTTCCACTACTGCTGCTACACACCATACTAAAAATATCAACCATATCCTACTGTCGGCTTAAAAATAACATACCGAATTTTCAATGTTTTATGACATTATTCGGAAACACGCCTTCAATTTTAGCGTATACAGTATATTCGTAGAGTTATAAAAATTTGTATTATCTAATGCTTTATCAATCCTCAGTTGGTGGTGGTGGTGATTATTGTTTTAAGAGGTAGTACAAACTAGGCAACCATCCTCTATATAACACTAATCAGAAAATAATGGAAAGGATCCGACACTTCGAAAAATGAAGATATCGGCCAAAGAAAGACAAGGGCCACGAAGGGCGTGAAAATGAAAGACTCCCTAGGTCTCCAGTGCTCTTTTACCGTCGGGATCAGAAAAGAACAAGAGGTTTGTTTTTTGTTTTTTTTGTTTTTTGTTTTTTGCTATGGGCTTTACGTCGCACCGACACAGATAGGTCTTATGGCGACGATGGGATAGGAAAGGCCTAGGAGTTGGAAGGAAGCGGCCGTGGCCTTAATCAAGGTACAGCCCCAGCATTTGCCTGGTGTGAAAATGGGAAACCACGGAAAACCATTTTCAGGGCTGCCGATAGTGGGATTCGAACCTACTATCTCCCGGATGCAAGAACAAGAGGTGACCAAGGGAGGTCGGACAGGATAGATGAAAGTGAGGAGCCTAGGGTGCGAAATCGTGGGAGGAAGGGAGGGATTCCCCCCTCACCGACGATTTTATCTCAAAGGTTCTCGCCCCCCCCCACACACACACTAAAATTTCCCGGGGGGGGGGGTGAATCTTTCATTATAAAATAACGAGGAAAATGTAGAACACACATAATTTATAACTGAAATGAATGATTTTCACTGTGCATATTTTCATGAAAACATCAGCAATAATACAAACGACTGCCAGACCTTTACCAATAAAACAACGCAGCAGTGGCAATCTAGACCTGCAGCCTATTGTTCATGTTTCACTCTGACAAGTCGATCTGAAACCCGGCCAAAATGTAACTTACTTGAAGCTCTCCTCTCTTGTCATTGCTCTAAGTAGCTCCAGCTTACACCACTCCTGTACTTCTTGAGGAGCATGTATTATATTTCCGATAGGACATATTCACTTCAGGAGTGTACAAGTTGACAAATTCGTTCAGCCAGCAGAAGAAGGTTCCACTATTAAAACAATAAATCAGGACAAATCACGCGCGGTCTGGCGTTTCTTAAGAAAGGAACAGTCTCTCATAAACATCTCAGCTGATTGGAATAACTTTCTAAAGTTGATCATACTTGTTATAAGAAAATTCAGACAAAAAGATTTAAAATGTACATTTTTCTGGTGGAGGGAGTAATTAATTTACAGGGGAATTTTATACCCCCTCCCCTGCCGGTTATTGCCTGAAGTAAACACTAGTAATTAAGCCCTATGTTCCTTCTCCTCTCCCACCATTTCTTTCTGATTTCGCACCCTGGCTGAGGCCCCGTGGTTGCCAACTCACGCTCCCAAGTTAAAAGCCCCTGGGGTCCGTTTTAGTCGCCTCTTACGACAGCCAGGGGATACCGTGGATGTTATTTTACCACCCCCGCCCACAGGGGGTAGGCCTATATCAAACCTCAGATCCATATCTGTTGAGATAGGCTATGCTAATTACTATGCACTATGTTTGGAATGGGCTAGAACAAGCCTGTTACTTACTTCGATCTGTCTCCTCGGTCTGTACATAGTCTTGAATACAATTATGAAAGTGGCTTATGCTTGTAACACTGTTCCTTAAAAATATGATAGTAATAGTACCTTCTGGCTCACTGAGGAAAGCAACGGAAAACTGGCATTCCCTGTATTTCCCTTTTCAGAGATGCTCAGGCTTTCTATAACAGCCGATGTTGAAACTATAGAGCTCTTAGTCTTTGAACTAAGGTCTGAACATACATTCTTTCATACATGTATGTTAAGTCTTCAACGGGAGGCTGGTTGGATCCTCAAATATCATTAACAGAGGAACTGCTAAAACTGATGGCTGCGCTCTAATGAGGCGTACAAGGTATGATGAGTGAGTGAGTCCACCAGTACTTACCTCACTGGGTCAGAAAGTGCTATTACAGTATGACCAACCCTGTAAGTCATTTTAGCACCAGCAAAATCTTAGCAGCTCACATACTGACACAGTCATAAATAAGACTGAGACTTCCATGGAAGTTATATTTTATTCTGTCCTGTGCCAAGAGACAGGAGCAATAATACTGCATCCATCGAGAAATAGCAGCAGGTGCGACATATATAGTGTACCAGGAAAGCCTAGGTCCTGGTCCATATTAATTGAAAGAAACGTTATTCCAGCATAAAAAGATCCGACCGACGTACGAACATCTATGTAAAGAATGTTCCAGTATGTGCCAGACCCTACGAGTGCACTAGGCGGAGTCAAGTGACGTCACCTGCCGCTTGGAGCTCACCTCCCCTAGAGATATTTCTCGAAAGAATTTTTCTTTTACCAGCTTTTTTAACGCCTTAACCAATTTCAACGGGACAAACGCTGAATTATAGCGGACGTCATAAAAGTTAATCCCTGTGAATTTCGAATTAATTCATCCCATGGTTGTTGAGTTATAATAATTTAAAGTTTCAACGAAATTACGTAATCACGGTCACATGGCCGAGAGAGATGCTACCCCTCCCAGCGCTGGTATCTATATATGCCAAGGCCAGCCAGCCAGCAAGCAGTACAAGGACGAGTAGACAGCTGTGTGAGTGAGACAGAGGAGAGACCGGCCCGCGTACAGTATGTTCGCGCAGTCACGGTGAAAGTACTTTCCGTCGTATTTCCGGAACGCGAAGTTATATCGCCGACAGAATTATAAAAGACGTCGCACTATGTTTAGTATATCGCATCGCGACTACAGTCTAATCCTAAAGACATTTAAGAATATAATACGAGTGAACTTATTGAAGTGCAAACATTAACTATTTAACGTTCACAGAATATGTCATTACATGTAGACTTATGATATTGAACTTCTGCAAAAACTAATGTGTAGAATCACCAGAACTCATTTCTTTTCGAGTATTGAACTGTATTCCTTTATTCATGTCACGTCAGTACACGACTCACAGTAATTTGAGTGAAAATTAAGAACTTTTCTGAGGTAATATAACATTATAAGAACAAGATAAACAGAAAATAATTCTTAGTGATTTAATGACTGTGTTCAAAGACTGTGATTATCGACTTGCCTTTTCAAGTGTGAACTGTGCATTTATGAACGTTTCAATAACGACTGTAAATAGTATTTCGTACAGGAAGGACTGCGATTCTTTATTTAACGTCTTGAAATTCAATTACGCCATAAATAGTGTTCAACAGTCAATGACAGTGTCAGTGTTAACTACTCGCACTAAGTAAATTTTTCGTGTGCGAAAAGTCACCCTAACGAGCTACAATTCTACATGATCCAGTTCCAGCCGTCATCACCTCATCGGGAACGTCAACATGGTGTGTCAAGGGAACATCGCCGATCCTGATTCTCCACGGAACATTCCAGATGTCCATCCTTCGACTTTGTAGTAACATTTCTTGCCATAAGTGAGTAGTAACAAACTGACTAAATTTTTTTTTTCTTTCATTAATTTGTGAACAGTGGAAACTTCAGTGCCGCATGTGAACAAATATTTCAGAGTTCTCATAATTTCTCAGAAGTGATTAATTTAATTTCAAATTTCAGTTTCATATCTCGTAGAAAGACTTTAGGCTTTTCAAGTGTGCTATATATCAAGGTTGACGAACTGAGAACTGAAAGCTATCTTCAGGGCTGCGGATAGTGCGTTTCGAACCCACCATCTCCCGAATGCGAGCTCACAGCTACGTGACGTGAATCGTGTAGCTCATATCAAGGCGTTGATATAAATGTTATACATTACCATGTAAAATGTTATTGCAGATATCGTACTGTAAATATGTTTAGTTATGTTAACAACCAAAATTCAAAGTTACATAAAATGAGCAAGAAACATATGACAGAGCGGGACATAAAATATATACGTGTAGTCTTCATTTCCAAACATTTCTTTTGAAACAGTGGATATTATTATTATTATTATTATTATTATTATTATTATTATTATTATTATTATTATTATTATTATTATTATTATTGAAATGAAAACCTACAACCTGTTTTCCAGTCATTGACCGGGTCAGGGATGTAATGAATGAAACAGACATAGGCTGTTATTACAATGGGGTCACCACTCCCAAGGTGATTTATTAATGAGTGATAAATGCTATGAAATGATAATGGAGTGTGTTGCTGGAATAAAAGATGACAGGGAAAACCGGAGTACCCGGAGAAAAACCTGTCCCGCCTCCGCTTTGTCCAGCACAAATCTCACATGGAGTCACCGGGATTTGAACCACGGTATCCAGCGGTGAGAGGCCGGCGCGCTGCCGTCTGAGCCACGGAGGCATACTATCATTATTATTATTTAACTATATTGAAGAGGAAAGTATATTTATGAAGATGTATTTATTATTATTTATCGTGTGGCATATACACGAACAGTGCAATAAATTACAGGTTTATATCTACATTATTTACATAGGTAATCGCCTCTGGCGTCGCCAGGAAAAATTCATTCGTTTCTCCAATGAAACGTCTCAGTGGGGATTCTTGTGTGATGTGCTTCACAGTTTTAGAGTGTTATCGAAGTATACTTTGAGGTCCCTTGAAGCCATTCGGTTGTTCAGATGAAAACAAGAGACTTCTGTTTTATTCATACTTGGTTGGAGTCTCCATTTTCGAAAGTATTTTCCTAAAACAGAGAGATCTTTTGTCAACGTTTCTTCTGTCTGCTCGAAGCATAGGTCTTTAGTGGCAAGAGCCCAGTCATCTGCATACCCAAATTTCCTGGATCTTATGGATGGTATATCTGAGATATATAAACTGAACAAGAGTGGGGCAAGCACTGACCCTTGCGGAAGTCCATTATTTAGTTTGCTGGGTTTACTGATTTCATCCCCCATGACTACACGAAATGTTCTGTCACTCAGCGTGTTATTTTTAAGATGAGCTAGACTCCTACATGGAATCACTTTAAGGAGTTTGCTGATTACACCTTCTCTCCAAACTGTGTCGTAAGCTGCTTTTAAGTCAATAAATGCTACTGAAGTCTTTAGTCCTTGCTGGAATCCTGCTTCATTGAAGGTAGTTAGTGACAAGACTTGGTCAGCACAGCTTCTTTGTGGCCTGAATCCTGCTTGTTCAATAGGGATTGTTTCCAACACTTTTGTAGTAATTCTATTCAAGATTAGCCTTTCAAGTAATTTATAGCATACACTAAGCAATGCTATTGGTCTATAGCTCTCTGGTGCATCATTGGGCTTTCCCGGCTTTAGGACTGCAATTATCTTACTCATTTTAAATAAGCGAGGTAGATTATCTGTTCTAAGAATGTAGGTTAGAAACCCAGATAACCATAATTTCGTATTTGCTCCAGAATTAATTAGAAATCCGGATGAATCCCACCAAATCCCGGTGCTTTACCCGTTTTTATGTCTTTTAAAGCTGCCTCAATATCTTGCACACTAAATGGTGTAGTGTATTCCGAATCAGGGGGGCTTGTGGACTTAAGACTGGTTATTTTTTTTTATGTTCCTTGTATGATTTCTGTTTCTCGGTGATCTAGACATATCAACTATATGAGCTGCAATTTTGTTTGGAAGACTGCAGAACGTTTACGAAAGATGGGAGTGGCCCCACCAAGCTTCCGTAACATTGACCATGCTTTTCTGCTCGATTCTCTGAAATTCATAGATGTTACAGTTTCAGTCCATCTTTCTCTTCGAGCATTATCTAGATTATGAAGCAGTTCATTCCCGATTTCTTGTTCACTGCTGGCAAGGAATTCTTGGTATAACTTTTCAGTTGTATCAGTCCAGCCAGGAATATATTCCTTCCTATACCTTCTAGGAATGAATTTTTTTGCTGTGGCAATTACAGCACCCACAAATCTCTCATAATTGTTACTTGTTGGTGGTATCCATCTAACATATTTATCAAGGACACACGAGAACGCTTTCCAGTCTTCTTTCCTGAGGTTCCATCGTGGACGAGGATAAGAAGTTACCAGGGGTGTTTAGATTCCAACCTCAGGTCGATGTTGACTATGTGGGAAATCTTGAAGTACTTTCCGTGATGTGAGCAGAGGTTGATTATTCTGATCACTGGAAACAAAACATAGGTCTGGATTGTATTCCTGTTTCCATACAGCAGATCTAAATGTTCCTCTATCTTTTGCATCAAATACAAGATGAATATTATGTTCCACGGCCCAGTTCATGAGAGTTTCTCCATTAGAATCAGTGGCACTATATTTCCATTCTTCATGGTAACTGTTGAAGTCACCCACATAGATGGCTGGATGGTCCTGTACCTGAATCATCTGGGAGGGCCATGGTGAAGGTGGAGGCTTGTAGATGTTTATGATGGTGACATCTCCAACTTTGATGACAACTGTATGTATGTATGTCGTCTTTTGAGCTAGCTGCGAGCAATGAGGCATTTTCGATAGTACTACGGACATACGTAGCTGTACCATATGCATGGTGATATGTTGCACCTACGGTATCATATCCCGAAATTAGCCCTCTCATTTGTAACTGGTGTTCATCCGCAGTATGTGTTTCCTGAATGGCAACCACATCGATTTTTCCATCTCGTAGGATTCGTGACAAATATTGGCATTTGGATTTGCTTATGCCTTCTATATTTAGATGAAGGACTTTAAGTGTAGGCTCGAAAGTCTTTGCCTGTTGGTTCTGAAAAGAACCGTTTGAATGATATTTCATTTTCATAAGCGTCTATGGTAAAATTCTTTTTGATAACATTAGGTGGCGTGAATAAAAAGCCACCTAATCGATACTTTATTTTTTTGCCTTTGGCAAACTTAAAAATACATTAACAAACACAGTACATGTTTCGACCACTTAGTGGTCATCTTCAGCTGTATATAAAAAAATCTTAGATGATAACATTTAAAAGCAAGCACATTGGATCTTAAAACTATATCCCATGGGAATCCAAAAACTATTGTTCTAGATGCTTTAAATGAAATGGAAGATGGGGGGGGGGTTGGGGGTTGGGGGTAAGGAGATTTATGTGAATGAAACTTAAATTACAGTATCGTTTACAACAATTGTGTTTTTTTTTTACTTTTTATTCACGCCACCTAATTTCATTTTTATGTAAAATAGTCAGGAGATCACTGGGATAGTCTGGCAGCCTGATCGCTGTTGCTCGCTTAGCACCACCCAGGGTGCACGTGTAGGGTAATTTTATGGAGAAGAAATTGGAAACGCAATATTTTGACCCCGCAAACATTCATCTCCTTACTCAATACTGACGGAGTCTGAAGGGACCAAGAGTGAATATGGAGGGTCGGATAGGATTAGAAAAGTAAGATAAAAGGGGCCTGCGCCAATGAAGTAGAAGTAAGAATCATCTGGGACCCGTGTTCGCTTTGCAAGTTGTGAGCCCGTAGAGAAGGATGAGCTCACTCAGTGGTGTTTAACTTCAGGTAATAAGCTTACAAAGAATCCAGTGTTTCGACTATACTCTGTACTATTATTGCATACATAATTATTTCCACAATATAGATATACTAAATGATATGGCTACACTTCTACGCGAGAGTCGGAGCCAATATTGTTGGCGAGGATACTACAGTAAGATACGTTTCTTGTGTCGAGAGAGACGTCGTGAGGAGTCCTGCTCAAATATTGACTTGAGTGCTGCCTGCATTCTCCAGAGTTCAGATCGGCCCCAGCAGCTGACAGACGGCTCAAAAATTAATATATACAGACAATATGTTTACCTGTCAACCAACCCCTATATGAAGAAACTAATATTTTACTGGCATGAAAGAGATACAAAAACGCGAAAAAATATTTTTTTTTAATGTTGCAGGTTCCACTAGCTTATTTGGGGGAACTACTGTTTAAAAACTGATAATCTGTATAATTCTTATAAATATTAAAAATAGGATCAGGTTCTCGTTAACTGATTTTTAACATGTGCGTGCTTATTTGTGTTCAAAAAATATTTTAAATTTGGCGTCGAATGAAAACCAATATGATGACATAAAAACAATGGTTAACATCGACAGATAATCAGAGTCACCTTCAAATAATCATGATTCTCATTTCCATCCGACATCCTCCAGTACGGAGAGTTACCCATATTTTTTTAACTCGAATTTCCTGCAGAATTAAAATCTTTTCAACACACGCGGAAATGGACACTGAACAAGCTCTAATTGCGCAGATAACATCTCATTTATTTCTTAACCAAACTATAGGTAGGCACTTCGAATAATCTTTCTAATGTAGTTCCATTCGAAAACTTCGACCCCTTGACGGAAGAAATTTTCGTGCTACCTAGAACGCTTTGAACAACAAATTAATATACAAAGAAGATCCGACTAAAAGAACGCAACTTGCATTAGTGTTTATCATTTTAATCACTACAACAATTTAGCAGCATTCTTAGGTCCAGATAAACATGTAAAGAATCTTGTCTCTCGATGAGCCTAATCAAATGTTTGGTGGCGTTTTGGTACCCTTCCCGCACGTTTAGAATCACAGAAAAGTAATGTTAAACGATACCTGACGTAGCCATGAGATCATTCATGTAAGCTTGCCAGGAACTTACCACCCGCCCCAAGAAACAGTATAAATCTCCGAAATGCGACCATTTTTGTGTTGTTGTTGGCCAGCTGTGATGAGTTAGAGCATGGTTTCACTGTACAGGGCACTCGCCAGGATTACGTGATTCAAGAACTGGACAGGATCCAGAGGAAACCAGCACGGCAAAAGAGTAGTGTTACGAAAATGTCTGCAAACTTTGGGATTATAAATAATGGCGTGTGACCTCCGAAGAGGTCTGGTGCAGATCTCTCGAGTTGACGTCGTATAGGCGACCTGCGCGTCTGTGAGGATGTAGCCCTACCTATGATGATTTCTACTGATGAAGACGGCACACACACTCAGGACCCAAGCCAACGGAATCAACCTATGAAGGTTAAAATCCCCGACACGGCCGCGAATCGAACTCGAGACCCACTAGATCAAAGGACAACACGCTTACCATTTAGCCATGAAGTCATACAACTTTGGGATGAGGAGGCTTGAAAAATTATTTCTGTCATATCAAGTTAGTTTTGGCAAATATTGTAACGATGGTGTTTGGATGTTGAGCTCCTGTTGCCGAGCTTTGGAGACAGAACTGAATATTGAATGATCAATGTGACTGAATTAAGGGGTGTAGTAATGTCAGTGGAAGTTGGATGCAGGTTTAAGTCAGCACTTGAAGTAGGCCTAGAAGGTGTAGCAGAGGCAGTGGAGGCATAATGCAGACCAGAAGGAAATCTGAACAACCTGTATTCCGCAGTAGAGACATTACTACAGTTAGGTGCAGAACAACCCACCATTATGTAAGGAAAAATCCTCTCAGTTTTAATTACTGCGTTGATAGGGTGAAAGTTCATTTTGGGGATCATTGTAAATACCTAGGTGTTAATACAGGAAAGATCTTCATTGGGGTAATCACATAAATATGATTGAAAATAAAGGGTAGAGATCTCTGCACATGGTTTTGAGGGTTTTTAGGGGTTGTAGTGAGGATGTAAAGGAGAGGACATATAAGTCTCTGGTAAGACCCCATGGTTCCAGCGTATGTGACCCTCACGAGGATAACTTAATTCAGGAACTGGAAAAAATCCAAAGAAAAGCCGCTCGATTTGTTCTGGGTGATTTCCGACAAAAGAGTAGCGTCACAAAAATGTTGCAAAGTTTGGGGTGGGAAGACTTGGGAGCTGCTCGACTAAGTGGTATGTTCCGAGCTGTCAGTGGAGAGATGGAGTGGAATGACATCAGTAGACGAATAAGTTTAAGCGGTGTCTTTAAAAGTAGGCAAGATCACAATATGAAGATAAAGCTTGAATTCAAGAGGACAAATTTGGGCAAATATTCGTTTATAGCAAGAGGAGTTAGGGATTGGAATAACTTACCAAGGGAGATGTTAAATAAATTTCCAATTTCTTTGCAATCATTTAAGAAAAGGCTAGGAAAACAACAGATAGGGAATCTGCCACCTGGGGAACTGTCCTAAATGCAGATCAGGATTGATTGATTGATTGATTGATTGATTGATTGATTGATTGATTGATTGATTGATTGATTGATTGATTGATTGATTGATTGATTGATTTTTCAGGTAGTTTATAAATGCATTATTCAAATTTATCTTCGGTAGACTGAAGAATCTAACAGTTATATATTAACTGAGTCGAAACTCAAAAGAGATGGCTTCAGATATCACAAAAAAATATCCATATGAAGTCAGTCCCTGTGATGAGAGGTGTGACAGTGCAGTTCATAGAGTCGGTTGGTGTATGCATTTCGGTGTGTTTACCAGTCGGATGTGTAACAGTATATTCTGGCTCGGGAAGGAAAGCGACGGAAAAATACATCACTCCTCATTTCCGCAGCACGAGTCTTCAATTATATCTAGGCTCTGTTGAGGTTCCAACCAACCTTCGGGCTTTCTTATTCATTGAGAGGCATTCCGTTGCATATAGAGCTTCAGGTCGAATTACTGTACAGTAATGTCTAAGTTTGGATTTGGAAGATATTATTATTATTATTATTATTATTATTATTATTTCTAGTTTTCATGAGATTATGCTCCATTTCAGACTCACTATGAAAAATCCACAGCCTGTTTTCAGTCATTAGACCGGGTCAGGAATGGAATGAACGAAGACCCCATCTAGCGGCGAGGATAGGAATTGTGCCGCTTGCCAAAGCCTGTCGCACTCCTCTGGGTCAATGATTAATGGCTGACAGATGAAATGCAATGATATTGAGGAGTGTTGCTGGAATGAATTACGATAGGGAAAACCGGAGTACCTGGAGGAAAACCTGTCCAACCTCCACTTTGTCCAACACAAATCTCACATGGAGTGACCGGGATTTGAACCACGGAACCCAGAGGTGAGAGGCCGGCGTGCTGCAGCCTGAGCCACGAAGGCTCCTTCAGACTCATGATCAAGTCTTAAATTTAAATTCGAATTCAGGCCAATTTTGATCGCACGAGCTTTTATTTATGAAGTTATACACGTGAGTGCTTGTAACTCAAACAATAGATAGTAGCAGATAGACTTCAACCCCCGCCGTAAATCCCTGATAAGTAAGAAAGCCCCTTTTCAGGTACTTGGTATGGTAATGTCTGTAGACGGCTTATTGTTGAAAGCTCATTCAAAGGGTTTCAGTATTTGAATAGCTAAAGGCTAGAAATAAAAAAAATACGATTTAGTTAGAACCAGCTCGTCGAGAGCCTTCACAGCTCCTAAATGACAAACTCCCATTAGCAGTCGGGAAGTTAAATAATTACTGTAGCATTATGTGTAACTAATGAGAACAGGGCTCGGACATTACTCCCGATGATGACATGTAGAAGAGCCATGTTTTGTAAGGATTAGTTAACCCAAGACTTAATGCAATTCCCAGACATAACGACGGTACAAGACCAACTACAACCTATAGTTGGTCTTGGACGGTATATAGGGTCGATGCATAAGTTCGTGCGATATTCTTTCGGGTTGGCACCTGTGCGGCGTGAAGGGATTGCTTATCGTTATTTCGTTGTTTTAACTGAGTTTGGAGTGTGTGTGTGTGCTGTGAAACATAGGTTTCCTCCTCGAACTAGAAAGAAGACTAGCAATTTCCAGACATAACGACGGTATGTAGGGTCGATGCATAAGTTCATGCGATATCCGTTTGGGTTCGCAGCAATGCGGCGTGCAGGGATTGCTTATCCTTATTCCGTTGTTTTAACTGACTTTGGAGTGTCTCGAGCTAGAAAGAAGACTATAGAGTGGCTAACGTGGCTGCTACAGCGCTCTGGGTGATGCCAAGGCAAAAGAGCGACGCCATAGTTTAACGCCAACCATATAGCTTCCTCCGCTTACAGTGCATTACTTTTAATCGATTAGATCGAACAAATTAACGTGTGGGCTCGCAATTGCATAAATTGCAAAGAAAACAAATAAGTTTTTTCTTCAATAAGGTAGGCCTCCACAGTTGGCGATTAGCAGAAATACGTTACCTGCGCGTGTAACACAGTCCAGCATGTGTGCAGCAGGTCTACTTTTATTTTCTTGTAGGAACTGACCAAACAGCGAAACACAAACGGTTTCCTGCCTGGCTGAGCGGTTCAGACGGTAGAATGCTCGCTTTATGAGCCTGAGTTGGCATACTGTATTTGGTATTTGAAGGTGCTCAGATATGCCACCTTTGTGTGAGTACTGCAGATTTATCTGCCCGTAAAGCAACACAGGCGAGATAATACTCCGGCACCTCAGCTTCTCCCAAAATCGTAAAAAGTAGTTGGTAGAACGAAAAAACAAGGACACTATTTACTATAAACGGTATCCTACAGAGCACAGTACCCGGCATTTTGAAAATAAATATAAAGAGAACAACGATGATACAAGACGCTTGCTCCCCAACGCCACACCTACAACGTTTTGAATTTCCTAGTAACCTCTTACAATCTGCCTACGATACGGAGTTAAGGACTTTCAGTTCTATAACGCCACTACTATTGAGCGAGTTGGTTACGTTGTTCGCGGCATATAGCTCTTACCTTGCATTCGGGATATAGTCCGTTCGAATCTCACTGTCGAAAGCCCTGATATCTGGTTTTCCGTGGTTACCATTTTCACATCAGGCAAATACAGGGGCTGCTGTACCTTAAGGCCACTGCCACTTCCTTCGTAGTCCTAGCCTTGTCCTATCCCACACTAGCCATAAAATGTTTCTGAGTGGCTACAACTTCTTCTTATTATTATTATTAATCTGTTTACCCTCCAGGGTCGGTTTTTTCCTCGGACTCAGCGAGGGATCCCACCTCAACCGCCTCAAGGGCAGTGACCTAGAGCTTCAGACTCTGGGTGGGGGGATACAAATGGGGAGAATGACCAGTACCTCGCCCACGCGGCCTCACCTGCTATGCTGAACAGGGACCTTGGTGGGAGATGGGAAGATTGGAAAGGATAGGCAAGGAAGAGGGAAGGAAGCGGCCGTGGCCTTAGGTACCAGCCCGGCATTTGCCTGGAGAAGAATTGGGAAAACACGGAAAACCACTTCCAGGATGGTTGAGGTGGAAATCGAACCCACCTCTACTCAGTTGACCTCCCGAGCCTGAGTGGACCCCATTCCAGCCCTCGTACCACTTTTCAAATTTCGTGGCAGAGCCGGGAATCGAACCCGGGCCTCCGGGGGTGGCAGCTAATCACACTAACCACTACACCACAGAGGCGGACGGCTACAACTCAAGGCAAATAAAAAGAATCGGTGTTATCACAATCTTCATCCAAAAATGTGGAAGTGAATCATTCGGACAGCCTAAGTACTGTATATGCTTTAAGATCATTAACACAAGAAGGGCTGTCTTATTTTTAAACAATTGTTTAAATTGTTTATCCTACAACTTCTTGTTCTAGTTTTATTATTATTATTATTATTATTATTATTATTATTATTATTATTATTAGACACTTTATTACACCATCGTTCACTTCAAACCTTGCACACCACAACTGTAGAATACTTATTCTTCGTAAATGTTATTATTATTGGTTTTACATCCCACTACTTTTTCGCCGGCCCCGCGATGTAGGGGTAGCGTGCCTGTCTCTTACCCGGAGGACCCGGGTTCGATTCCCGTCCAGGTCGGGGATTTTTACCTGCATCTGAGGGCTGGTTCGAGGTCCACTCAGCCTACGTGATTACAATTGAGGAGCTATCTGACGGTGAGATGGCGGCCCCGGTCTAGAAAGCCAAGAATAACGGCGGAGAGGATCCGTCGTGCTGATCACACGACACCTAGTAATCTGCAGGCCTTCGGGCTGAGCAGCGGTCGCTTGGTAGGCCATGGCCCTTCGGGGCTGTTGCGCCATAGGGTTTGGTTTGGATTTTTTACTACTTTTTCGGAGACGGCGAGGTACCGGAATGTTATCCCGCAGAAGTTCTTTTACGTGGCAGTAAGTCTACGACACAAGGTTGACGGATCTGAGCACCTTCAAATACCACCGGACTGAGTCAGGATCGAACCTGCCAAGTTGGAGCCAGAAGGCTAGGACCTCAACCGTCTAAGCCACTCAGCCCAGCGACATTATTATTATTGTTATTATTATTATTCAAGTGATAGGCTAAGAATTATTTCCCTATGTTGTTATATTATTTTTTAAAGGTTTTCTGTTCTATGTTTTAATTCTCTATAAGTAGGGCTAAATTTGTTTATTATATTGTGATTTCTTTTGTAGGCTAATTACTGGAAATGTGTTAATTTTTCTTTCTTTATACAATAAATGTATGTAGCCTATATCTTATATTTTATGCCCTATTAAAAAGACATAATTAATCTTTGAGTGCTTTCCTAACTAAGAAAACTGTGAAATGACATTTATTCTTGCAGCCTGTATACTAGCTTCATCACCACGCTCACTTGTTTTGATCGCTTAGAATATGGCGGACGCGGCGTTCAAGTACATTCAAATATGCCGGTCCAATAACCACTCTATAGTCCTCTTTCTAGCTCGTTGGGTTTTCTTGATTGTGAACGTGTTATTTGCGTATACTTCAGACAAATGGATATGGAATGTCAAGATGAGAGAAGTGAGCATTTCCGACACATTTTACTCTTTGAGTTTAACCAAGGATTCAGTGCAGCAGGAGCTGCGAGAACAATTTATGAAGTTCATGGGAATGAAGCAATCGCTGAAAGGACAGCACAAAATGGTTTTCCCGCTTTCGAGCAGGACGGTTTGACTTGTCTGATGATCCAGTTATGGAAGACCTTCAGATTTTGACGAAAATCGCTTGAATGAGTTGCTTCATGAGAATCCTCGTCAACCAACGCGGGAAATGGCGCAAGTTTTTTAATGTAATTAGTCAACTTTTGTACGCCATTTGCATTCGATGGGTAAGGCACAGAAATTGGGTATATGGGTACCACATATGCTAAATGACAGTAACAAAAATCAACGAGTAAACATCTGTTCGTCATTGCTTGTCCGGCAACGGTTGGCTTGTGATAGGCACGAAGCATTCCTTTCGAACATTGTCACCGGTGACGAGAAATGGTGCCTGTACGTCAACATGAAGAAGAGGAAAGAGCGGCTCAGCCCATCGAAAAAGCAACTCACCGTGGCAAGGATAGTGCCCATCCACAGAAAGTCCTGTTGTGTGTTTGGTGGAACAAAGATGGCATTCTTCACCATGAACTTCTTCCGAAAAACGTAACGATTACCTCTGCTGTGTATAGTGACCAGCTAAGACGGCTTGCCGTTGCTATTGACAACAAAAGACAAAGACAACAACCAATCGTATTGCTCCATGATAACGCTCGTCCGCATACAGCGCAATTGACCAAAGGTGTGATTGCTGAACTTGGCTGGAACCTCTTCCTCATCCTCCGTATCGCCCTGACCTTGGCCCCTCAGATCTCCGTTTTTTCCGCTCTCTTTCTAACCACATTCAGGGGCAAGTGTTTCCTGACGAAGCTTCTCTTGACCAATGGCTAACAGATTTCTTCCAGTCAAAACCAGAACAGTTCTACAGGAGAGGCATTCAACTGCTACCTGAATGGTGGCAGGTCACAGAGAGTGGATGTGAATACATCACTGAGTGATTGTGAGTTACAGTGCGTGACAGTGATAGTAAAATAAAATAAAAGTATAAGAACCGCACGAACTTATGCATCGACCCAATAGATTAAATGTTAAGGCTTATCGTTCTTGATAAGAGTCTCGAATCTTACCTTGGCTAAGCGTTTAGGATCGCGCAGCTGTGAACTTGTATTCGGGAGATAGTGGGTTCGAATCCCACCGGCGCCAGCCCTGGAGATGTTTTCCCGTGCTTTCCTATTTTCACACCGGGAAAATGCTGGGGCAGTACCTTAATTAAGGCCACGGCCGCTTTCTTCCCAATCTTAGTCCTTTCCCAACCTTCCGTCGCCGAAAACCTTCGATGTGTTAGTGCGACGCTAAACAAGTTGGTAGTAGTTACCATAGTTATAACACCCTTGTTCAGTAATTTTGTCGTATTAATGTTTGTAATATCAGTTTCAGTTCATTGATCAATTGGATTTAACGCAAAGTGTTATAAATACATTACAGGGAAAGTTGTTCTCGATTTGACTGCGAGTTATTGCTTACTTGGTTTGTAAGTCAGTACGTGATTAAATTCAAAATTAATTTAATCGGGGATCAAATTCAACAATGTAGAAACCTTCTTTAGAGGGAAATAAAGCAAAATAAAAATAAAGATGATTGTTTATGTAAATGACAAAGAAATGAAAATGACTGACTCAAATGAGTGTGAGAAGTATATAGACCTTCTTTTAGTGTTCAGCCACAATATATGCTTCACTTCAGAGGTAAACTGGGAAAATAAGAAATGAGATTGTTACCTGTTGATTTCCTCTCCGAGCCAGATGCAGGTCGTTTGATTTGACGCCCGTAGGCGACCTGTGCGTCGTGATGAGAATGAAATGATGATGAAGACGACACATACACCCAGCCCCCTGTCAGCACGCTAACTATGTAGCCATGGAGCCGGATCGATCAGTCATCACATATTTAAAATCATTACTGTTCGTTGCTTACGTCTCCAGCCTTATGTTCACATTCAAATGCCTCGCCAGTTGACCGCTTTAAGTCTGACGTAGCTGCAAAACCATCGAACTGCAACATGCACCAATTCATGAGTTTGTTCGAGTGAAAAGTGTGATCGCAAATCAAAAGAGGCCCATTGGATTGTTTTTAATAATTAGTTGGAAATACATCCAGTAGAAAACTATTGTGTCAGCGAATTAATGTTTTAAACTAGTGCATTAAAATATTGATTTCTTCTCTGTTATGTATTTATTTATTAAAGAACTACTGCACAATTTTGTTCTTGAGAGGGTTCTGTTCATCATGCTGATCCTTAACTAAATTTTCACCCATTTGTAGTATGCCCTGGCATGTATTAATCAGTGGCGGCTCGTGGCTGTAAAGTATGGTGAAGAGCTATAACCCGGGGTCGGGGATACAACTGGGGAGAATGACCAGTACCTCGCCCAGGCGGCCTCACCTACTATGCTGAACAGGGATGGGAATTGATAGGCAAGGACGAGGGAAGGAAGCGGCCGTGCCCTTAAGTTAGGTACCATCCCGGCATTTGTCTGGAGAGGTGGAAATCGAGCCCACTTCTACTCAGTTGACCTCCCGAGGATGAGCCCTCGTACCACTTTTCAAATTTAATGACAGAGTCGGGAATCGAACCCGGGCCTCCGGGGTGGCAGTTAATCACACTAACCACTACACCACAGAGGCGGACAATATTTAGGAATTACGTGTTGTTTTTGGTTGTTTTGTACTCGTACCTCGTACTTGTGACTGGCGGAGGGTCCAGCAGGTGACCACGATTTATTGAATTTAATGTTTCGTCATGACCACGAAAAGCTAGTTCTTGCTTACTTAAATAGAGCACTGCATCAATTACCAACTGAAGGAAAAGCCTATTTAAATGTACATTTTTATTGAACTGTACAGTTACAATATACAGTCTGGCATTTTCCTTCAGGACATCAGAGATCGTATTTTGGTTTGTTTCCAATGTCTTCAAATCTAGCTGCCATATTATATGTTCTGCAGAGTCTGAGTGCTTATGTGAAGAACGTGTTATGTTCAAAAGGGCTGAAAATCCTTCTTTATTCCAAACGTTATTTTTATTGATAAAAGGCAAGCAGGCCCAACAAAACAACTTCTGTAGAGCTGGAGAGGAGCACAACCATAGAAATTCCTTAAACCACGATTGTTTGAAACTAAGATTGTAAGATTTACCGGAATGTTTCGCTTCTTTTGTAGCACAAATCTGCAATGATTCAGTAGGGCGATCAAAACGTAGAATTTCATTCTGATCTTCGTTTCTCCAACGTGAAAATGGTGTTCATCATAAAATACACACTATGTCATAAATAGAATACATGTTTAAATAAAACAGCACAACACTACGAATGAAGCACGATGCTTAAGTACTCGTACTTCACACAGAATGACGCACGGAAGACGAAACATTCCGATCCATCGACAACTCCACTTGCACATTCTGCTACGTGGAAAGTACGCGGGTGACGTCACGGTTGTCAAGGCAACCGCCAAGGCCAAGCGCTAGGAGGGAGCACTTGGGAGGTAGAGGCAGCTGCGGAATCTCTCGTCTTCACTCAGTCTCGCGCGCCGTACTGTGGCCGACAACCGGCACTTTCGTGAGTTCCCCTGGTTCTCATCAAGTGATGCGAGCTCTTGGTGCTCCAAACGCCGTACAAAAAAACATTTTCTTTCCGTAAAACCAACAAATGTCATAAGAGAAATAAATTTAAGTAATTCATTATGGTAAAAATAAGTGGCACTTCACCTGAAAAGCCGCCCCTGCCTATTAGTCATCATGTGGTGTATAAATAATTTCGTGTGGCTATTTCTAGCCGACCGAGCTCGATAGCTGCAGTCGCTTAAATGCGGCCAGTATCCAGTATTCGGGAGATAGTAGGTTCGAACCCCACTGTCGGCAGCCCTGAAAATGGTTTTCCGTGGTTTTCCATTTTCACACCAGGCAAATGCTGGGGCTGTACCTTAATTAAGGCCACGGCCGCTTCCTTCCCACTCCTAGCCCTTTCCTGTCCCATCGTCGCCATAAGACCTATCTGTGTCGGTGCGACGTAAAGCAACTAGCAAAAAAAAAAAAAAAAAAAATGTCTAGCCGAGTGCAGCCCTTGTAAGGCACTCCGATGATGGTGGGCGGCATCTGCCATGTGTAGGTAACTGCGTGTTATTGGGGTGGAGGATAGTGTTGTGTGTGGTGTGTGATTTGCAGGGATGTTGGGGACAGCACAAACATCCAGCCCCCGGGCCATTGGAATTAACCAATGAAGGTTAAAATCCCCGTCCCGGGCGGGAATCGAACCCGGGACCCTCTGAACCGAAGGCCAGTATGCTGACCATTCAGCCAACTAGTCGGACATCATGTGGTGTATTGTCACCAGATGGCCTTTATTGTGTAAAGTTCAGCTTTGAATATCATAGGATTTGTTTTTGAATTAAACAGGCAGTTTGTTGAACCCTGTGTCCAGGTTAATGAACTTACCTACTTTTTTCTTCTCCAATGCTGTTTTCCCATATGTGTTGTCAGAACCTGTATAAGTTTGAAATTAAGGCCCTGCACACGGTTTAAAAACGGATGCTCTTCTTGCTGCCAAGCACTAGTCCAAGTAAAAATCCCTACCATACACTTTGGAATTCAACTCTAGGATCCTCAGGTTGGGAATCAAGTGATTAGATCTTTGTGACTGTTACAGTATTTAAATAATAATAATGATGATAATAATAACAACAATAGCCCACCTGGTGGCCATGATCGTTAAGGTGTTGAAGTCTAAATGGTCTGACACCGAGGTTAGCCAGTTCGAGTCCCATTGGTCGAAAAAAATTTCACTATCAGAATGTTTGCCTGCAGGGTAGGGGAGGTGGTGGTATACAATTTCTAATCACTAGATTGCGTGCCAAAAGCCTGGTTTAAAATCGAAACCTCTCCACAGAGCTCATATGGAGTGAGGGCATATGAGGCTGTTGATGGTGATTCGTCCATCGGATGGAGATGTAAAGCCTTGAGCAGGCCTCTTGGTGCTATTGGACAGGAGTAGGCTATGTGCTGGCACCAGGTTTCAACCTGTCCCTTCCTAGTATCATATATCATGACATTCATTTCATCTCACTAACTCCTCTGATGAGGTTGATGTCTGGAAGGACATCCGGTCATAAAATCCCACCACAACAGATTCATCTCACCTCACACTCGACCCTGTAGAGAAATGGGACAAGGGTTGGACAAAAAAAAAAAAAAAAAAAAAAAAAAAAAATAATAATAATAATAATAATAATAATAATAATAATAATAATAATAATAATTTGGTGTATTGTTTGTGCAGAATGTAACCAACTTATCAGCAACCCTCCATTCACCAAAATCACAGCCAGCAGTTACTACCCATGGATCCGCAAGAATTCCTGTCAGCCTGAGGATGCACACATATTCACACATCGTGCTTGGTGTGCTAGGCATATGAATGGTAAGTACGAACTCTGTAATAAAATAATGGGACTAGAATCTATAGAGGAGAAGTAAAAGGCCTGTTTCATGTTGCAAAGAATACAGCATCAATTTGGCTAAAATAGTCAAATTTCCCATCAGGCCCACACCCAGGGTGGGGGTGGGGGGTATTTACCCTCTCCCCCACCTGCCAAAAGAGTTTATACTAGATATAATTGAGTTTTTCTAGCACTATAATCCATAACTTGCTCAGATAAATAGTAAATTTTGCCCAGAGAAATGTTAAGAATTTTATGACTTTAGAAAGTAGTGAGTAGTATGATAAACAATGCATAAGAAATGAAAGCGGAAGTCGGCTGGTTGAATTCTGCACTGATCATAATTTAATCCTTGCTAATACTTGGTTCAGACACCACAAATGACGGCTGTATACATGGGTGAGACCTTGACACATTGGAAGGTATCAAATAGACTTCATTATGATCAGGCAGAGATTCAGAAACCAGACGTTAGATTGCAAAACCTTCCTAGGGCAGCAGGCGTGGACTCTGACCACAATTTGTTGATCATAAAATACCATCTGAATGTGAAGAAATTGAAGAAAGGAAGGAATGCAAGAAGATGGGATCTAGACAATTTGAAAGAAAAGAGTGTGAGGTGTTTTTTTAAAGAACACGTTACATAAGAACTAAATGAAGAGGCTGAAGGAAGTACAATAGAGGAAGAATGGACAGTCATGAAGAATGAAGTCAGTAGGGCTGCTGAAGAAATGTTAGGAAGAAAGGAAAGATCAACTAAGAATCAATGGGTAACTCAGGAGATACAAGTCCTCATTGTCAAATGACAAAAAATACAAGGATGCACAAAATGAGGAAGGCAGAAAAGAATACAGGTAATTAAAGAGTGAAGTGGATAGAAAGTGCAGAACAGCTAAGGAAGAATGGCTGAAGGAGAAGTGCAAGGATGTTGAAGGTTGTATGGTCCTAGGAAAGGTAGATGCTGCATAGAGGAAAACTAAGGAAACCTTTGGAGAAAGAAAAATTAGGTGTGTGAATATTAGGAGCTCAGATGGAAAACCACTTCTGGGGAAAGAAAACAAGGCAGAAAAATGGCAGGAACATATCCAATAGTTGTATTGAGATAAAGACATAGATAGTATGGTTCTGGAACAAGAAGAGGCTGTTGATGCTGATGAAATGGGAGACCCAGTTTTGAGGTCAGAATTTGATAGACCTTTGAGAGACCTAAATACTGGTAGGTACAAGGCATACCTCCAGAATTACTGGCTACCTTAGAAGAAACCAGGATGTGGAAGTTATTCCACTTAGTGTGTAAGATGGATGATGCAGGATAAGTGTAATTCGATTTTAGACAGAATGTTGTTATACCTATTCCCAAGAAATCAGGTGTTGACAAGTGTGAAAACTACCACACCATTAGTTTGGTATCTCATGCCTGCAAAATTTTAACATGTATTATTTACAGAAGAATGGAAAGACAAGTTTGAAAATGAGTTGGGAGAAGATCAGTTTGGCTTCAGAACAAATGTAGGAACACGTGAAGCAATCCTGACTTGACATCTGATCCTAGAGGATCGAATTAAGAAAGACAAGCCTATATACAGGGCATTTGTAGATCAAGAAAATGCATTCAACAGTGTTAATTGGACCAAGCTATTTGAGATCCTAAAGGTGATCAGGATCAGATACCAAGAAAGGGGAATTATCTACGATCTGTACAAAAATCAGTCTACAGTGATAAGAATTGAAGACTATGAAAAACAAGCAGCAGTCTAGAAAGGAGTGAGGAAAGGCTGCAGTTTTCCCCTCTCCTTTTCAATGTTTACTTAGAACAGGCAGTATATATAACCAAAGAGGAATTTGGAAATGGAATCACAATCCAAGGAGAGGAAAAACCTGAGATTTGCTAATGATATTGTTATTTTATCTGAGATTGCTGAAGACCTGAGGAAATTGCTGAATTACTTATTTTTCTATGTATTATCTGTTTTTGTCTATATCCATGCTGACTTAAAAAAAATTTCACAGATTACAGTAAATACAAGTTGTATCATAAACTTATTTATTATGATACAAGCCTCTTGCTGTTTAACACATCTTTGCCTTTTCTGATATTTTTATAACCACTCCTGTATTTATGATAAGAGATGGAGAGAAAGTGGTACTGCGTACATTTTTCAATAAAATATTAATTGCAAATATACTGGCAGAAAAAAAAAAATCCAAACACCAAGAAGGGGTTTGCTAGATTAACAAATAATGGTAGGCATGTTTATACATATGAAAGATGACGTAGATTCAAATTTCTCACAAATTGCATTAGCATGGCACTAGTAGCGTTTTGCTTTAAATACGGGGTGTGCTGTGCGAAAGCGTTAATTACCTGTGAGATTGGATGGGGTATCTTTGAGTGAGTCAAGAATGCCTTTACGACGGCAAACAGGCCAGTATCAACAGCTCATTGCAGTTGAACGAGGCCATATAACAGGGCTACATGAAGGTGAATTTTCCTTCCACGCTATTGCAGAACAACATGGCAGGAATGTCTCCACTGTGCATGCGTGCTGACATTAGTGGTCACGAGAAGGTATGCTCGCAAGAAGACCGGGCTCCGGATGTCTCCGTGGCACCACCAAGATGGAGGACTGCCATATTCAGCGTATGGCTGTGGGCAATTTGAGGCGCAGTTGGCACCACAGTGACACAACGAACTGTTCGAAATCGGTTACTTGAAGGACAGCTCTGAGCCAGACACTCTATGGTGTGCATTCCACTTACCCCAAACCACCACCGTCTGCAACTTCAGTGGTGTCAAGCGAGAGCTCGTTGGAGTAAGGAGTGAAGGTCTGTTGTGTTTTCCAATGAAAGCCGGTTCTGCCTTGCTGCCAGTGATGGCCGTGTGTTGGTTAGGAGGAGACCAAGTGAGCGCCTGCATTCCACCTCTCTGTGGCGTTGACACACTGGAGCTACACCGAGTGTTCTGCTCTGGGGAGCAATTTTCAATGACAGCAGGAACACTCTCATGGTTATCCCACGCACCCTGACTGCAGGTGTGCAGGTCCGTCTGGTGATTTGAACTGTTGTGCTGCCATTCATGAACAGCATAGTAATGGTGTGTAAAGCAGCATCAAACGTCCCTCCAGGGTCACAGTAGAATTGGAGTCTAACAACAGCAAGAAATTGAAACGAAGCTCCCTTCCCAAAAATTGATCAGCAATCAGCTTCAAAGTTCCACATTAGACTCAATCAAAGGCACCAATAAGCAAACTCATAATATATAACAACTTACCTGGAAGGAACGGAAGAAAAAACATTCAATAATTTGAACAGTGTTATGAAGTCAAATATTTTAAAAACTTTTAACCGCAAACAGACATTTTAATGTAACAAAATGAAAATTTTTTTTTTAACAACTATTCAAATGAATAGACATAGTTTTCAAGCTGACCAACTATGTAATCATCCGTTCTCATATCATAACACACTAATCCCTACATTGCTTTTAATTTCATTTAATTTAATTGGTATTTTAGTAGTTTTTAAGTGAAATCAATGTACCTGCAAATTAACGTGTTTAAAATCTTAGCAATTCACCTAAGCTATAATAACAGCTGAGGATGTTCCTAAGTAGGAATGAAACATGTACTGTTGACAAATAAAAATTTGCCAAAAGGCAAATAAAAAAAGTATCAAAACGGTGGGAAAATTTTAATATTGTAAAACTTAGTGATTAGATTTTTGATACGGAAAATGACGCTGATTACTTGCAATCCCTGTACTGACCGACCAAGTGCAACAGGCATGGAACTCCATCCCACAAGCTGACATCTCAGCACCTGTACTACACAATGTATGGATGTTCGCATGCCTGCATTCAACAGTCAGGTGATTACACCAGTTATTAATGGACTAACATGGTACATTTGCGATGGCTTTCTCATGCGGATATTAACCTGTAGCTTTGTACCTTTCATCAATTAAATATGAGTATGTTACCTCAATAAATGTATTGCCAAAACTTCCATATTCTACATTCCTTATTTCATGGCATTTGGATATATTTTTCTGCCAGTGTAAAAAATGCACTCATGCTAGGAGTTGTTTTGAGAATGTTTATTTCAATGTTCATTGTACTGTATAAGTTTACCATACCTTTTCTTGGCAATTTCATAAATCACATTAATTTGTCAGAATAAATCAGTGCATGTTAGCACTGTAAGGTATAATGTACCTTTGTATGATCTTGAAACAAAAACATTCCAAATCAGACATTTATTTGAATGTGGACACATTTTTGCTTTCATAATTAGTGAAATATTACAGTATACCTTTTTGTAACAAATCAATGAATACCAGTATATTTTCAAGTAAATTAAACAAGGAGAAAATGATAAGGAAGAAGAAAAGGTAAAAATGAGGGGCTGGCACTCCTCAAACCCGAGATGCCCGTGTGAAAGTTGGGGACTCTGAACACTAAGACTAGACCAAAGGTGCTACAGATATGCACGCACAAATTGCCAATATGCATGCAGGCTGTTGAAATTAATGGGCTCTTTTTTTATTAAATAATGGCCAATGGCACAAACCCTCTGACAAATGTATGTCTATTTTTGATGTAGATTCAGGTCCTGAAGTTTGAACAAAATCGGTGATCCTACATCTGTGACCTTCCCTTGTGAGTTGTGAATAATGTGCAGTTTTAAATTTAAGGAATGTAATATTGATAAATTGAAGTTTAAGTATCAATAACATTATACAGAGTTCTACATTATTAACTATTTCAGAGCATCAGTGGTTGCAGTTCGATCTAGGTCCTCCAGCGCAAGTGGTAGGTGTGTTAACAAAGGGACGACCAGACACCAAGCGCCACCAGTGGGTCACCTCCTACACTATATCATACAGCAATGATTCTGTTGTCTGGTACTCATACAAGGAGGGAAATCATTTGCACCCAAAGGTCAGTACCATTGAACACTGACCTATAATAAAACTAAGATGCAAGGTAAATCATGACAGTGTTTTTTAATTTCTCATATTTTAATGTTGTAACAACTGAGCATGAAACCTTATTCTTCTGAATAAGGTTTTGTTAGATTGAAATACATCTTTTCATCATGTATGAGGTTCCTGATTCTGTATGCTGACTTCTTCATGGTGACTTTCATGTTCATACCTACTTTATTTGCCGTTTATTTAAGGTTATTACATATAACTACAGTTTGTGATACCTGAAGCCATCTCTTTTCAGTTTCGACTCAGTTAATTTATATCTGTTAGGTTCTTCAATCTGCTGAAACTAATTTTGAGTAAATAAATTTATAAACTACCTGAAAGAGAAAACATATGGTAGCAGTATTAAATCTGGAAACTTAAGTGCAAGCTTTAGTCAAGTTGCCAGTTATTCCCTGTGCTAGGTCTGGGCAAGTGAATGATGCAATAGCTGCCTGACCCATATAGCTCGCCCATCTCAGCTAGTCTGTGATAAATGTACAGCATGATTGCTTCTTACACAGCACTAATTGACTGGTTTACTGCATTTCATGGCTTCTGATATAAAGGTTGAACAGGAAATTTTTGAAGCACAACTCTGCTGGGAGGGTGAGAAGAGCATTCCACGAACAATTTCCAGAAGCATGAGTGCCAACACATGATGGAATTAAGAAAATTGTGAATAAATTCTAAATTGTGGGTTCAGTGCTAAACAAAAAGCAAATTAACCAAGAAATTTGAAGGCAAAAGACCTAGTGGATCAGTCAAGTAAAGCAGGACCTGGAAGGAAGAGGAGTGGAATGGCACCAAGTTGAGAAGGAAGAAATGTACCTGGATAGTCAAAGATGGAGAGCGCTCTTGTACTGCACCCGAGCGACTGGAGACAGTTGAAGGATGATGATGTTGACCGCTGTCTTAACTGACAAAAAATTCAGGATATTTGTGAAAGTCTCAAGGGATCCCCTTGAAAATTTTTAAGGAAACTGGCTTAGTAAAGTGAGGTTTCATATTCTTCTGCATGGCAGGCAGCAAGAAAACCTGACATTTAAGCCTTAAAAAGTCACAGAAGTGAAAAGTTTAATCACAAGACATCCAGCTGCAGGAAAATATTACTGTATTGCATTTGGTTTCTTCAGTCTTTCAAAAGTAGTGGATTAAATCCTGAATTAGTACTATTTCATTTGTTTAACAGTTTGCTTTACATCACACCAATGGTTATGATGGGATGGGGAGGGAAGTGACCATGGCCTTCATTAAGGTACAGCCCCAGCATTTGCCTGGTGTGAAAATTGGGAAGTGGGCCGATGATGACCTTCGATGTTAGGCCCCTTTAAACAACAAGCATCAACAAAGAAAATTGGGAAACCATGTAAAACTATCTTTAGGGCTGCTGACAGTGTGGTTACTGCCATTCCTGATGAGACGTCGTTTTATTTGCATGGATGTGTAAATTCATAAAATAAACATTATTAGTCACATGGGAATCCAAGAATAATTCATGAAATTCCACTTTATGACCTTAAAATGGAAGTTTAGTGTGACATTAGTTCTAAAAGAATTGTAGGGCCAATTTTCTTTGATAACCCTGTCTGAGCAATACATAGAATTAATATTGAATGAGTGTTTCTCTCAATTGACTGAACAGGAAAAGTCGCTCAGATATTGCCAACAACATGGGTGTGCAGCACATAATACTAGTAATTCACTGAATGGTTTTTTTTTTTTTTTTTTTTTTTTTTTACTCGTATGGCCAGCTTGCTCTCATAATTTAATGCCTTGCGACTTCTATTTATGGGGCAGTGTGAAAGACAAAGTGTTATAGAAGAACTGAAAAATGTTATTTGAACTGAAATTTTAAAGATTCATGAGGCTGAATTTCAGAAAGTGAACCAGAATATCATCACACGCTACAGTGCTTGTCTTAAAACATGTACCATATGCTTAAACTCTAATATAATGATTGTATCATAGTCTTAAACACTTTAAAAGTATTGAATAGGTGGTTTTAAATAAATTAATTGATAAACATTTTTATATATTGAATTTCAATATGTCAAAATGAAAATAGTCACTTGTAATGCTTGTCTTGTCTACAAGCTGAGGGAGAGCATTACCGACACTTGCTGTAATGGGCTAAGGTTTATTGTTTTTCAATCTGATTATCCATTCATCGAAGTTGGTTGATTTTCCATAGGCTTACAGGAACGACGTGACAGTATTACAGATATGTGGCATCCAGGAGGGTTGACAATCCTTGTGGGACTTGCCGTATTCTTAATATTGTTGTTAAAAGAACATACTATAGCTAATGGAAACATATGCCTTGACTTGAATAATTGGTAAATTAAGATAGTCCAAGTTTGTGTAGGTTTAATTATACCGAGCCAAATAATTATTTCAGAAATTGAAATAAAATACAGTAATCACAACCTAATATTAATGAATTTGATGCAAAGTAATTTGAATGTACCAACTCTTCTTTTTCCACTTCCTTTATCGTACTCCCTGATGAGTGACCTCCATTTCTGTCTGTTTTTGCACTGAAATGAAATGGCGTATGGCTTTTAGTGCCAGGAGTGTCCAAGGACATGTTCGGCTCGCCAGGTGCAGATCTTTTGTTTTGACTCTTGTAGGCGACCTGCGCGTCATGATGAGGATGAATGATGATGAAGACAACACACACACCCAGCCCCCATGCCAGCGAAATTAACCAATGATGGTTAAAATTCCCGACCCTGCCGGAAATCGAACCCGGGACCCTTGTGACCAAAGGCCAGCACGCTAACCATTTAGCCATGGAGCCAGACTGTTTTTGCACTATTCCTCTCTGAATACTCTTGGCACATCAACAACTCTTCTGTCCACTCTTTCCTTCACTTTCTGTATCCATATTCTCCTTGGCCTACCTCAAGTTCTCCTTCCATTCACTGTCCATTTGAGCACTGCTATTGGAATTCTTGTTTCTTCCATCCTTCTGACATGGTCATATCATTTCATCCTGTTTCTCTCTAGTCTATCCTGTAGTTTCTCTATTCCCAACCTGTTCTGTATCTCCACATTCTTTATATGGTCCTTTCTTGTTGTTTGTAATATGCCTCACAGAAACTTCATTTAAATTCCCTGTATTTTGCTTTCTTCTCTGGTAGCTGCAACTCATGTTCTGCTCCATATGTCAGAACTGGGATAAAGTAGCTAATTATACATTAGGTCTCTTATGCTCTGATTAGAATCTTCCTGTAAGTTTTACCATACCCTATAGCTGACTTTACTTATTGTTCCATCCTGTGACTGTATGCTTCCCACATGTTTGAAGCACTCTATGACTTCTAATGTTCATTCTGTAAATTTATCACTCCTCTTACTTATCTTTTCTTCCTTGTCACTATGTTTGTTTTACTGTTGTTATTGCTTATTTCTAAGTTTCAATAGCTTCACTCCATGCATCTAGTCTACTCTGTACCTGTGGTTCATTCCTACCCCATATCACAGAAAAAATCCTGCTACTGTAAGAGGAGTAGATCGTACAGCCAGTGCCTCTATGCCAAGTTTTGGGCAGCAGAAAATAACCCAGCTACCTGAGAGAGCTAACAGCTTCTGGCAGAGGTATTCTTATATGTGGAGCTAACTGCCACCAAAATCAACTAAACAGTAGCATCTGTTCCCTGTATTAGAGGCAGCTACAAAGGGCATCTGATCTCTAGGTTTGCGGGTGGCTTGTTTACACTGCTGGTAGTAGCTCTAAAATGCCCACAGGAATAGCAAACTCATAGAAATAACAGCCTAAATACAAAATATGTATACCAACTCTATTACTAGTAAAATGTACATTTATCTAAAGTAAGAAAAAATAATCAGTACTTTCATATTCTGGTGTTTTATGCAATTTTGAGTAGGTATATCATATTTCCATAAACCATGTTTTGATAAAATACAAGTATGCCTCACTGAGACAGTTATTCAGTTTATAATAGCTTAGACTTCCACATATATTGTCTCCATGAATATAGAAGAGATTATTTTCTGGGCTTGTAGACCATGGTCAAATTGGGTTAGTAGCTCCCAGCATTTTACTGGAAACTATGCCCAGAATTCTCGAGTTCATTCCCTCTGAAAGTCAATACTGATACTAGCCCAATTTCTTTTGTTATCAGTTTATGACCATTTGTTCTTGGAAAAGGGTATAAATTAAGTGATAACTACCAAAGATACTAACAAGTCAGTAATGACTCTGCAAGTATACTATTTGACTTGGAAAGTCACCAATTCATTGAAGGTTAGTATGGCTTGGTATCACATTCCCTAGATTTCTGCAGATTTCTTTTCTTTGGGGATGGAGAAAGAGGGGGTGTTTTAATTGTGACAACTCCTATTTCTCAATTTCCTTGCCAGCCCCAAATTATTTATAGATACAGTATATACCACTTTAGAGCAGACATCAGAAAAACAAATTATTAAACAACATTTCCTAGGAAAGTCTGTCAATTCTTACAGATTCCCTCCTTTTAAGTCGTCCAAAGCAATGCAAATATACCGTAGTCATATCCATTAACAAATATGAGCTGTATTAATGAGGAGATCCCAGACCATGCATCCAACCGATTTCAACGAGCTTCAATATACCTGTTCGGTAACTCGTATATTGATCAATACACTTTTTTAAAAAAATTGAGGTCAAAGGTTATGACACAGGATCCATTCTGGACAAATGGAGGTGATAGAACTCTTAAAGACAAAGAAATTTTACTGATAGATTTCTGAAAATTCAAGGAATCCCTGATTCCAATGCAATGCATATATACTTGTAGAGTTAACCACAGCCAACCACAGTGGTGGCCGAGCGGTCATTACAAATTAAACAAATTTCATTGGGAATAATAATAATAATAATAATAATAATAATAATAATAATAATAATAATAATAATAATAATAATAATAATGTTTTAACAATCGTAACAACAATCGTAAACACACAACAACAACAATACTTGTAGTCACCATGAGTCGGGTTGGTTTTAACCAACAATTTAGGCTTTCCTTGGATGCCTAGGTTCATAACATTGTGACTGAGACCATGGCTGGTAAATATCAGGATAATATGTTTTTAGAGACACCTTCCGATACTTTTATATGTCGCATTGACAAGGGTAAATATTAAACTGAGACTCAATTTGGTGAGCTATTACTGGCATGCTCATGACTATGGATAGTTAGGCTGAGGTCCTTCCATCTAGTTTTCCCCTTTGTTCCGATAACATTTCTAGGATAGGATTCTGGGCTGTCATATGTTAATAACCCAGAGGTAACTCATCTAAAGGAACGTGGAGGTGACCGCAAAGCAGGTTGTGCTCATGTCCGCGTCTCCTCAAATGGTTTCAGGTTTACGTGTTCTAAGTACATGGGTCAGTGGTTTGATCCATATGGATCAGGTGTTTGACCGATTCAGGTTTATATGTACAAGTATATGGGTCACTGTTCAATCTCATATAATATTATTTCCACCATTAAAGTGGTAGGATGGTGAAAACACAGGTTGTATTTTTTTTTTTTTTTTTTCAGGTTTGCTTAGTGTCGTATTTGAAATTCTGTCATAACGTAATATTGCCTAATTACTTAAATAAATGTTTCCTTTTTGCAATTTCAAAAGGAAAGAGTTACATTATATTTTTATTGTATATATTTAGTCATGCCCATGGTAATTAATTCTGTCATTTCCTTGTGCTGTTGTGGAGTCTTTCATTTAAGTGTCTAGGAATGAGCCCTTCCCCCTATTTAAATTTGCCTGCCTCATTCATACCTGTAGTTACTTGAGCGCCTTATTTTATTCCATTAGTTTGTTTTAGACATTTATTGAAGAACCGATCACCCCTGAGATAAATGCTAGTCTAGGACTCAGGCATGAGTGTGTGCAGTATAAACAATGTAATTTTAAATTGATCATTCTATCATGAACTATTATTAAGAGTCCTGTATTATCTCTGAACTATGTATAAACAACATAATTATAAGTTGATCATTTTACCATTAACTAGTCATTTCTACAAATGAACTGAAAGACTACATAACAATACAGTGCAAATTGTACAATGGTAAAACTTTTCAGAATTCTAGTAAAACCCCATTGAGCTCCCATTCCATGTGTTCCTCCATGTATGAAAAATTTACTTATGATATTAAGGCCAATTTATTACAACTGCAATTTTTCTAAAATCCCTTAGGTGTTTGGAGGGAACATGGATCGGTCAACAGAACGTCGTCATTACCTGAACCAGCCCTTCACAGCACGATTTGTGAGAATACACCCTTACACATGGCACCATGCGATTGCCCTCCGAGCAGGACTGATTGGGTGTCCACATCATGGTGAATGTGGGCAAGGATTCCTTCGAGTCACTCCTCTCTCTAGATGTGGTGTGTATCTATAACTTACTCCAGTCTAACTAATGTAAATTTACAACTGTATATTGATCATAGATGTCTGATATGTGTAAACTGTGTGGTGGTGAAGGGGAGGTATTGTACTGTTAAAATTAAAAACAAACAAAGAAAACAAGTTACATTTCTTACTAATCTTCTACAACATACAGTACAGTAGAACAGAATGTATTCACTAATTAAGTATGTTACCTCAATAGACATTGTCAAAGGAAATAAAATCATAAATGTACAGAAACATACTTAGAATAATGTGTGATTTTAATATGTAACAAATTCTTTGATTTTAAAGAGTAAAACGAATACATGATTAAAGCCATTTTAAACTTACAACTGAATATAAATGATAGCTCTTATAGATATGATAGCAATTTATTAAACATTTTTAACTGAAGAATGAAGTACCTTGAGCCTCTCTTTTGTAACCTTTAACAAGGTAGGTAGGCCTACACGGATGTGGCTAACTGACCTGATATTATAATTATTTGTAAACAACACTTTTGAGTTTTACTTTATTGGTTTCTCCATATATTTTAGGACAGTGGCATGCTGTGGGAATTTCCTGGGTGTTAACAGTTCGAAACTGATTCATTCGAGGAGAGGACTTCTGTTAATATTTTATGAGATTTTGTTTCAGATATAGTATCCAATGTATAGAATAATAGAATAAATAATGAGAAGTCTAATCTTCTTTTGCCAAAATACATTAAACAAACAATGGTTGCAACATGATTTTTAGAATTTTCATGACACATGCATAAAACACAGAAACTACCAGTATCCATATTCTTCATACCATTTTTCATTTTTATTCATTTTTCATTTGAGAAAGCAAAAGAGTCTTCCGACAAAGTCATGAACTAGACAACTGCTGTTTTCAATGTGATGTTGATTTAATGATAGTGGAAGCTATTTGGAATCAAGTGTTGATGAAGATATTAACAAAAAAACTATTGGTAATGACAGTGAGGTTACATTGAATGATAGCTGGAGAGAATACCTTGACTCAGATTTGGACTTCAAACGTAACCCATTCACGGAGACATCTGGTTACAAACCACCCCAAAGGAATAAGCCTTAAATTGAACCTGAAAATTTAAGTTATTCATGGCTGCTGAGTTATTGATGGACATTATGCTGGAAACTAACCAGTACACCAAAGCCATTAAAGACATTTACATCACTACATCACTAATAAAATCTTATTTCAATTACTGTTCATCACCATATTTAGATTTATGTCTAAAACGTCTTAAATTCAGGGAGAGTTACATCTGTCGATGACTTCCAAAGATACTTGACTGAATGGCATAACAATGTGCTCCACACATATCATAATTACTACTGAAGAAATGACAGTAACAGCTAATTTCAGAGTCCAAAATACAGAACACTGTCCATGAAAATTGTATTATATAAAAATCCTGTACAATTGATATTTTAATGTCCTAAAATGTACTTTATAAAATAATTGTTAATACAAAAATTAACAATAAGATATTCCTTCCAGGGAAGGAGAGGAAGCGAACGTCCCTATGATACTTAAAGCATTCCTTCTCTGGATAACAATGCCAATGCACGGCCGGAGATACTCGGTAGCTCAGGAATCATATATGATGTCCTCTAGCAGTGTCCTGATTTCAGAGACGAGGTTCTTATGCTTTGGAACACCACGGCCCAAATGTTTCAACAGTAAATGCAACAAAAATGTAATTATCGATAAAGAGTCTTGATAATTTTTCACTCCGCACAGACACAATGATTCGCTATTTGCTTTACATTGCACCGACACAGATATGTCTTATGGCGACAATGGGATAGGAAAGGCCTAGGAGTTGGAAGGAAGCAGCCGTGGCCTTAATTAAGGTACAACCCCGGCATTTGCCTGGTGTAAAAATGGGAAACCACGGAAAACCTTCTTCAGGGCTGCCGACAGTGGGGCTCGAACCCACTGTCTCCCGATTACTGGATACTGGCCGCACTTAAGCGACTGCAGCTATCGAGCATGGTACACAATGATTCTGTATATCATGACACATTAAAATATATTTCAGAAACTCCATGTGTTTTAGACTTCAAGTCTTTTAATTCAAGAGTTGGTCTGCCATTTGATATAATATGACTTTCGTCACTAAATGTACATGATTCTAAGGAACAGTTTAAAAGAGGCTCTACAACAGTCACAATCATAGAAGAATACTTCACCAGTCAATTTAGAAGACAATAAAGATCTTTCCTTATATTAATACCTAGGTACTTACAACAATTCCCATAAGGAACTTTCACCCATCAATGTAGTAATTAAAACTGAGAGAACTTTTCCTCTTTGTGAAAACTAACAACCTTATGCCTTTTGAAGATCCTCACATACACATTCCGCTTGTTCATTAATGATTCCTGGAATGTCCTTCTTGGAAGCTGATTCTACCTTAAAGTACTCATACATACCCTTCCATTTTTCACTAAAATTTGTATGACTGCCAATTATGCTTGCCATCATGTTATCCTTAGCTGACTTCTTTGCTAGATTCAATTTCCTGGTAAGTTCCATCAATTTCTTCTTACTTCCACAGCCATTTCCAACTCTATTTCTTTCCAATCTGCACCTCCTTCTTAATGTCTTTATTTCTCTATTATAATAAGATGGGTCTTTACCATTCCTTACCACCTTTAAAGGTGTTTTCACATTCCTTAACAATTGCTTTAAACCCATGCCAGAGTCTGTTTACATTTTTATTTTGTTTTCCACCGATCATAGTTACTTTTTAAAACTCTCTCATGCCTACTTTATCAGCCATATAGTACTGCCTAATAGTCCTACTTTTAAGACCTTCCTTTCTATCACATTTATTTTTAACTAGGATAAAAACAGCTTCATGATCACTAATACTACCTATTACTTCAGTAGAGCTCATCTGGTTTTACCAGCATCACATCCAGAATAGTCTTCTCTCTAGATGGTTCCATCACTTTCTGAATTAGCTGTCCTTCCCATATTAACTTATTTGTCATTTGTTGGTCATGCTTCCTGTCGTTCACAGGCCCAAAAGTGAAATTACATCAGATGAATTCAATGAGTACTTTATTCAGTTTGTACATACCAATAATAATAGACACTATTTTTGTCACCAAAAAAGGGTGAGTTGATCCACCTCATCTCTAGCAGAATAGCGCCACTGTATACACTGCCGTGCCCGGCCTCTGCTGCTTGACATACAACACGGGCAGCCTTGCTGAGGCAGCACGTAAGGTGAACTGGCAGCAATAGTACCAGACTGAAAATTATTGTGTTGGAAGTTTTTTCTTACCTGCCTTCACAGGGTATGTTGAAAATGGTCACCATCTTTTTCCAGGCACAAGTTACAGTGGCACAGAAGGTTTTGAAAAACATTTTGAAGTTCATCTTAGGTTGTACTTCATACAATATTAGTGATCTCTTCCTTATGTGGGCTGTTCCTATCCACTATCTGTTTAAAGTTACGCCAAGGATAAAAGTCACAAACCACTAAGTTGGAGGAACGATGGAGCCAAGTCACGGTGAAGTACCTGTTCATCAAAAGTCTCATACACAGCTTGCAATGAGTATGCAGATATGTGAACTGTTGCACTGTCCTGTTGGAAGTATATGACAGATTATCCATTTTCCTCTAATTGCACACCATACACTGACGTTTTTTTTGTGCGAAGGAACGTCATAAACTGCGTGAGTGTTTTTACTGTCTGAATACTGACTATTCTGGCCATTCACATAACCACGCAGATGAAACCAACATTGATCACTCATAAAAAGCGCACATCTGGTCAGTAGTATGATTTAATTTGTGAACCGCAGATATTTTGTACTGGTGAAACTTGTAACGGACATGTTAATTTAACCCCACAGCTTGGCATTGAGACTGTCTGCCTTGTTGGTCAACCACTAGACACCAGGCCCAACTCACCAGTTCACAACAGTGTATAGCATCTAATATAAATAATAACCAACGAGCATAGCAGGAGGTGCATGATATATCATGCGATATAGAAGGCCTTAAGCTTTCATAGACAGAATCTATAGACCGACAGAGTCACCAGATCAATTCTTTTGGGCTTGGTTCCATCCTCACTCAGATATCTTGAAGCCATTCTGCAGTGAGAGCTGGTTTAAGGCATCACTTCTTCCTCTTGGAAACAGAGCCTGTTTCTTAAACAAGTGCATTACAGTAATTGCTCATGGCCAAGGACCCTTTGGATAACGACGATAAAATTTATGTACATTTTTTTAATACAACTTCTTTAAAAGATACATCTCAATGAGAAATATCTGCTGCTCTTTAGTTTATTGTATTATTGCTATCACATTTTGGACATAACCTCTAGATACCAGGCCCAGCCCAGCCTGGCATTGACCACCAGGTGGCAGTGGCTATGTCTGGAAGAACATGCATGGTGCTAGGTTCTGAACGTCCTGTAGTACAGTATCTCAGCTGACCATTCCTAGCAAAGAAAGCAGCTGAATGGTCATGCACAGCAAAATGTCAATCAATCAATCAATCAATCAATCAATCAATCAATCAATCAATCAATCAATCAATCAATCAATCAATCAATCAATCAATCAATCAATCAATCAATCAATCCTGATCTGCATTTAGGGCAGTCGCCCAGGTGGCAGATTCCCTATCTGTTGCTTTCCTAGCCTTTTCCTAAATGATTTCAAAGAAACTGGAAATTTATTGAACGTCTCCCTTGGTAAGTTATTCCAATCCCTAACTCCCCTTCCTATAAATGAATATTTGGCCCAGTTTGTCCTCTTGAATTCCAACTTTATCTTCATATTGTGATCTTTCCTACTTTTATAAACGCCATTCAAACTTATTCGTCTACTAATGTCATTCCACGCCAACTCTCCGCTGATAGCTCGGAACATACCACTTAGTCGAGCAGCTCTTCTTCTTTCTCTCAATTCTTCCCAACCCAAACATTGCAACATTTTTGTAACGCTACTCTTTTGTCGGAAATCACCCAGAACAAATCGAGCTGCTTTTCTTTGGATTTTTTCCAGTTCTAGTTGTGTGAGATAAGGTTTTTATCATCTCTCCGATCCTTGTTAACATTTACTCTGAAGATACTTTGCCCTCTGTGAAGATGTAACAGTACACAATGCCAAATGTAGCAGAATATATGTACTTTCTTTCATTACTTTTTTATATATACTTTTTTTTTTCACTTTTGATGTTCTTGCAGATTTCTTATTGTCATCATTAACAAAAAATTGTACTTAAAAGGCAATTGATATTACAGTGGCTAATTTGGCATATCGTAAGCCTACATGGGTGAACGACAGGCGTCACGGATGGAAGGACTGGCATTATGGTAATGCTGCTCTTGCTGTGGATGGCAGTTCTGATACAGTGCTGGCTCGCTGTGCCATCCTCGACAACTACTACGTGGACCAGCCAGTATGGATGGTAGACCTGGGCTGGAAGGAGGATGTCTCTGGGGTAATCCTCACAACATGGCAAGGTGCTGGACAAGGTACTTTTAAATAATTCTTTTTTATTTTTTATTATCTGCATGTATAATACTTCAGAAAACAATGAACACTGCAGGGTAAATAGCTCTGAAAGTACATGTATAAGTTAGTAACGCAGAGTTCTAATATGCTCAGGATAGTTAAATATCATGGGAGAAAGAACTCACCAGTTCACAACAGTGTATATCATCTGATATAAATACAGTAGAAGTCCATTATAGTGAGAATTCATAATGGCAAAAAATTTACCCACTATAGTGGGAAGGGGAACCTCTCACACATTAAAATTGGTATGAAACGACAGTCAGTTTGTACAAAACTTGCATTTTCACAGATTTCCATACAATGGCTTTCTCATTAGTTATTTGTCTAATTCCGAGAAAACGTGAACACGTATGTTCAATTTCATTCTGAAAAATTGGAGTAGTATCACTCCAGTGGCTTCTGTGGCAAATGTTTTTAGTTTCCTTATTTAAAGAGCATTATCTAACCTAACTTAACCTACATGTTTCAAGCGCCAATAGAGTAATGATAAACTTTTGCTATGAATTTACTTGGGAATAGCCTTTCCGAAATTTAAACAGACATGAGTAAATATAGTGAAACCTTTTTAGTGGTTTTCCTCATTAAGGCGACTTCTCACTTAGCACGTCACAAATTTGTAGTCATGATTCACATCATATTAAATCTACATAAAAATACCTCACTTATCACATCACAACTTCGTACTATTACCACCACTTAGTACGATCATATTTTTTCGAGCCCTGAAAATGTTCTTCGTCATCCCTTGCGAGAGGAACATGATTTCCAACTCAGATTAAAGCCCTCACAACTGGAGGCCAGTCGGAGAAGTTGCGTGAAAATGAAAAAGGGTCTTTAATTCACGAACTTTACACAATAAATTACATCTTCGGGAAGCAAATCAACAGGATGTTGACAGGCTTCTGGACCTTTCAATGGTGGCGCGTATGTTGAAACTCGCACCTTCAAGTTTCGACTAGAGTTGATTGGAGAAATGTTGTATTTAAGATGACGGTCAAAGTCCTCTCGCACATGGCCGAGTTTAACCTCCAAGTAATTCAGGGTCTAAGAGTGCGACCAGAAAACAATGTTTGATAACCCACTAGTCTGAAATATAAGGCTTTCAGCTTACATTTGTTTTACAAAGAGTGTGATCTGCAAATAATGCACTGTTAAATAAACATGCTGGGCCATGTTAGTGGTCACCTCAGTGAGCGGACCCAATTCATAATATGAAAAAACACCCCGAAAACATCACAGACCCACCTCCGGCTTGAACCTGACCTTGCACACATCCAAGATGAAATGCTTCGTTTGGCCTTCAGTGCACTCAACGATGTCCATCGTTGGAATAAAGACATAAACATGATTCGTCAGACCACATTACGTTCTGCCGGTCAGCTTCTGTCCATGTTTGATGATTTCTAGCCCATTAAAGACGCTCAGCTTTATGTTCTTGTGTGAGCAATGGCCTCTTGCGAGGTGACTAAATCCAAATGTTCATTGCATGTAGTTCCTGTCGCAATATTCTCTCACTAACAGGTTGGAATGGACCTGTTGGGTTTGGAAGTGATTTTGATTCACAAGCCATGAAATGCATCTCTGGTCCTTTTCAGTCAGGATAATTTTTTTAACCACAATTCTGAAGTCCTGTTTCGTGGCCATATGTAGTACACCACTGATTCTATACACGTTGAACAGTCTGCTGTGAAATATCAAAAACTCCATAAACTTCACGCACTGTAAGGCCATGGGCATGGCTAAACATGACTGCCCCTCTTTGTCACTCTGTCACATCCTTACATCTACTCATGTTGACGAACATTGTCTGCTTAAAACATCAAAATCTCACTGATCGCTACTGCCTTATTCTCATGTCTATGTGACAGAAATCCAAAGCATTGTGAGTCCAGCTCAGTTCTGCTACTACCCAAGCCAGGATAATCCAGCAGACCTTCTGTCATGAGGAATGTCTGCAAAGGAACTACAATCATTTTCACTTTGGTGGCAATGTGCCTCATGGCTAGCTCACTTTGGTGGCATGGTGCCCCATGGCTAACCAATCATCCTGAATCTTGGCCCTAAAATAGTGTGCCTAACACTTCCGGAGACTCGAAAGGTGCATCATCAAGTCCTTACTGTTGGTGCCTAGGAACCTCCTAGTGAAGCCTCAAAATTCAGCAGTTACTAGAAAATACTGCACATCATGGCTTGGATTTTATGCTTTCTGAACAACGTCAGACAGTCATAAAAACTTCACAGTAATTTCACTGCATGAGAATTAGAGGTTGCATGATTACACTGGATATATATAGTCCAAGGAGAGAGTTTTTCTGAAGAATACAATGCCCTGAAAAAGAAAGAGACTTATCTGGAAGTCCAAGATGACTCGATACAGCCCCTTCCTACAGGGTGGCCTTATTAGACTGGGAGACCTGCCAATGCAACAGAAACATCCTCTGTTACTCGACAGTGCACAACACTTCACTAAGTTGTTGATCCTCCAGACGCACACGTGGCTATACCATCTCAGAGTCAGAAAAATCCTCTCGGTACTACGTGAAGAATTTTGAATCCTCAAGGCATGCCAGGCTGTAAAAAAGGTCATCAGTGTGTGTCTAGCATACAAGATCACAAGAGGCCAGCAAGGAAATAACATCGAAGCTCCATTACCTGCAGACCGTGCCCAACATACTACGTCATTTACAATTACTGGTGTGGATTTTTCAGGACCACTACACATTAAGGTGGGGAGCCTTATACAGAAATCTTGTATTATGCTCTTCACATGTGCAACTGAAAGGGCCCTTCACCTGGAACTAGCTTTGGACATGACTACAGAGAAGTTTCTGATGGCTTTCAGGCGGTTTGTGATAAGAAGAGGGCTCCCACGCACTGTCTACTCGGACAATGCTAGAACATTCAGGCTGCACACAGAGAAATGCAACAGCTCAGCCAGGTCCTCACTGATCTGCAAATGACCAGTACTTCACACATAACGGAGTTGTGGAAATTTATAGCACCACGGGCGGCTTGGTGGGGAGGCTGGTGGGAACAGTTAAAATATGTCTAAGGAAGGTACTGGGGAAGATATTAGTGAGGAAGCACTCAGAACACCACTGGTGGAAGTACAAGCCGCCATTAACTCGAGACCAATAATTCAAGACGGATCTGAGACAATGACTCCAAATCATTTCCAGAACTGTACACGACTAACTGTCCTGCCCACCAGCTCTGAACCCATGACCCAAATAGACCTGAGGAAGGAGGTCAGTCTCAGGGAGAATATGCAAGAGGACTTCCTAAAGAGATGGAGGAATGAATATCTTCTTGACCTCAGAAGCTCCCACGAAGTTCGACTTCCAAATGGACAAAAGAAGGAGTGTCGAGTAAGAGACATCATGCTGCTTTAGGATGTCCTAGGACCTAGACATCTGTGGAAGAAGGTGCGAATCTCAGAAAGGAGACTAGGCAGGGACAATAAGGTATGAGCACTCATGGCCAACAGGATGAAGATTTGTCAGCCTGTACAGCTGGTCTTCTCTCTGGAGATCGACCAGGGTGGAGGATATGGAGAAGTGAGAAGATAAGCCTCCACAATTCCTTTCTCTATGTATTTTCTTTCTATGTTTTATTTTCTCTTCGTAACATACTATATATTGTTGATAGTTGATGGTCGGAATAAAATATGGATGCGCTGTAAGATGTATTATTATAATTACATGATTCTTAATATAACTTCATGAAACCCAATACCAACAATCCAACTTCCTCTATCTCTTGTTGTCCGATTTGTTGGCTGAATGGTCAGCGTACTGGCCTTTGGTTCAGAGGGTCCCAGTTCGATTCCCGGCCAGGTCGGGGATTTTAACCTTAATTGGTTAATTCCAATGGCATGGGGGCTGGGTGTATGTGCTGTCTTCATTATAATTTTATCCTCATCATGACGCGCAGGTCGCCTATGGATGTCAAATAGAAAGACCTGCACCTGGCGAGCCGAACCTGTCCTGGGATATCCCGGCACTTAAAGCCATATGACATTTCATTTATCTCTTGCTCTGTCTCTCTCCCCAAATGGCAACATCATTTGCAAATATAATGCATTCCTGTGTCAAAGAGCTCTGCTGGATTTCATTTGTCATGCTGATAACAAAGATTATAATGCTTCAGAAGATGGTTCTTCTCATTGATCAGAATCAGACATGCATTGTTCCTCTTCCTTCTCAGTCACTGTATATAAATAACAATGTTACTTCTTTTAATCTCAGCAGGCAGACAGACTGTGCTTGGCACTGCAACTCAGTCAATAAAGAGAAGAGTGAAACAATCAAGTGCTGAGCTCCAATTCAGATGAGATAATCCACACATACAAATGTTCTAATGGTTGAATATCATCCGTAATTACTTTATATGCATTTTCTTAATTTAGCCATCGGTTCCAAAAGAAATAATCACTATTAGTTACTCCACAGTTTAAAAGAAGACATCTGGACTCCTTCCACATATTGTCCCAACTTAAACATCACTTCCTTAAGTGTTCAATTCATTCCTCCCGACTTTTCAACTATTGAAGCTCCAGAATTCTATTCCATTATGACTAGCTTGTTCCTTGCAATAACTATTAAAAGGGTTTTTATTTTGAATTCTAATACAATGTTAGATTAATGGGATCACAAAGAGTACACTGTTGTCTTAATAATTATTCCATACATTTTAGTGCCATACATCTCCATACACACTTCACAAGAGCACTTGGCCGTCAGCCATGTTTAATCCCTCATGGTGAAAGTCTCAGTACCTAAACAAACCCCACAGCACTACAGTCCTAATAGACCTTGGACTATAATGTGACCACTGCTCATCCCAAAAGCCTGCACATTATGAGGTGATGAATGGTCATTGCAACAAATCCTCTCAGCCGTTATTCTTGGTTTTCCAGACCGGCGTCACAATCTCACCTCAGATATCTTCTCAATTATAATCATGTAGGCTGAGTGGACCTTGAAGCAACCCTCAGGCCCAGGTGAAAATTCCTGTTCTGGCTGGGAATCAAACCCAGGGCCTGAGGGTAAGAGGCAGACATGCTACCCCTAGACCACAGGGCCAGCAAAAGTGTACATAGTTGGGTTAATGACTGGCTGATTCGTTATGTTTACCACAAAGATTATCCTTATCAGCTATATCTGTAGATTTAGTAACAGTCACTGGTTGAAGTGTGATAAAAGAATGTAGTGGTTAATTATTAACAATATAATGGTATATTGAACTCTAACATTAATGGTAATACTGATGTTTACATGAAATAGAAGGTAGACCTTTATTTACTGTGCCAAAAGTCATAGTTTACAAGTATTCAATATCTTGGGAACAGATGAAATGCATCTAACGTTCTGAAAAGAAATACACCTAAAAAATGTTTTCAAGAATATAGAGAAGCTAATCTGTTTGATACCTAATTCCTTGAATAAATGAATCTTTATGGCCACAGTGGGTGGTTTGGATGTATTCTTTCCCCTGATGTTTAAAGCAAAGCGAAGGGAGAATGGACCATGACACCTCGGTTGCCAACCAACACTATACACATAGTAGTGCATGATCACAGTTTTGAAACTGATTTTTTATGAGCCTGAAAGGTATTTTCCTTATATTATGCTGACTACTAACAAGGAGTGGCCACAGGTACTGGGCCACCAATTTTGTTGAAACTTGTATATGTTGATCTATGTCAAAAATAGACATGTGTCCAAGAGTGGTCACTGGCCCTTATTTAACGAGAAAACGGTCCTTTAAAATTAACGGCCAGCATCCATGACTTCCACACGGGCATCTCAGGTTTGAGGAGTGCCTAATTCTCATCTTTACTTATTATTTCCTTCTCGCTCTTCTTTCTCTCCTTCTTTAATCGCCTTGAAAAAAACACTGTTATTCATTGATGAATACTAATGTTTCATATGTATGAAGTATAATAATGTATTCCACTAATCACAAAATGAAAATATGTCCTCATTCTAATAAATGTCTAATTCATAATGTATTTGATTGACGATTATACAACCTGTGTTTGAAAAGTTTGGTGAATGGTGTCATGAAATAAAGACAACGTAAGTTACACACAAAACTCCTTTACTGGCCTTCAAAGTAATCTCCGTTACCTACAACACACAATTTGACATCGACTGTAAAGCTGCTAGAAGCTGGCAGCAAATGCTTCTTTTGGAATCTCCCGGAGAACCCTTGTCACGCATTGTTGGATACTTGCTATACTGTCGAACCGGTGACCTTTCAGGGCTAATTTAAGACGGGGGAACAAAAAAATATGCCGGCCCCAAATCCGGAGAATACGGAGAGTGTGGAAGAACGGTCACCTGGCGTTCAGCGAGAAACTGGGTCACGCGGATCGTGGTGTGCGGATGGGCATTGTCGTAGAGGAGCTTCCACTGTCCACTCCAGTACAGTTAAAACTGAACCCATCTGATGTGTTGCAGTAGCCGTTTCAAAACTCCCTCGTAGAATTCCGCGTTGACAGGTGTACCCTGGGGTACAATTCATGATGAACGACACCATTGCTGTCGAAAAAGGCGATCAGCATTGTCTTAATCTTGGACTTTGTGCGCCAACTTTTATTGGGAGGCGGAGAAGACGCTGAACACAATGCCATTGACTTTCTCCTGGTCTCGAAATCATACTGGTAGTACCACGACTCGTCTCCTGTAATTATGGTTTTCAGCACTCTGGATTTTGGTCACAAACGGCAATGAAATCTCCCAACGTTTCCATCCGAGTTTGCTTCTGCTCATCTGTCAGGTTGTGCGGTGCAAACCAGGCACAAATTTTCCGCCCTTTCAAATGTTCGTGAACAATGGTCCTTACACTGTCCTTCCCCACACCCACTTCATTTGCTATCATTCGTAAGGACAGTCGCCGATCATTCGCAAGCATCTGTCACACTCGTTCGATATTGTCTGGAGATGTGCTTGTGGTTGGTAGACCCGAACATGCCTCGTCCTTAACACCTTCCTTTCCATCTCGAAAGCATTTACACCAGTCAAAAAATGCACTTTTTACTCACTGCTTGAGCATGGTACACTTGCACTAACATTGCGTGTGTTTCCATTGCCGTTTTGCCTAGGTGAAAACAAAACTTCATGTTAACGCGTTGCTCCATTTTGACTCCATTGTGCAATGACACGACTCCTCACACTGACTCCATCCAATGCGTTGCAGCGTTCAACTCTATTTAAATGTGTTGAGTTGACCGATAGGGGGCACTTGGTGTCATGTCTCGCAATGTGTATGCGCGGGCGCATTGTCCAAACTAGCACGGTGTACAAACTAGGCGACCATTCACTGAACTTTTCAGACACAGGTTGTATATAGGTATGCTATATCTTACAATGTTAACCCACACTGATGTATTCCACAATAAATAAAAGAGATTCCTGAAATCGCCAAGAAATGATATGAAAAACTTTTAAAATTAACTGTGTAAATCAAATTTTCTCAAAATAATTCATAGCACGAGTGCGTGGTTTTCCTTACTGACATTTTGTTGTAAAAAGTAAACTGTTTCTCTCTTATGCCATCTCTTATCAGAAATGCAGCAGAGGATACAGAACAGGGCCATCCAAACAGCGCTCCCTCAGCGCTAGTGCTCTGGCTGCGCTCTAAGCCAGTGCTCCGAGCGCTTTGTGGGAAGATAGTTTTGGAGCTTGGCTGGCTGAGTGAGCAGTCTGCCCGCCACACCGTAGTCTAGTACAATGCGCTTTGTTGACAGCATGTAACTAAATGTTTCGCAGTTGTCGTGACTGAACATCATACAAAAAAGAAAAAAATGAGTGGTGAAGCAGCAGCCATTAAAGCAGAATGGGAAATTTAATTTTTCTGTACAGCTTATAAAGTTTCTTTTTTTTGCTATTTGTTTTACGTCGCACCGGTCTTATGGCGACAATGGGACAGGAAAGGCCTAGAAATTGTAAGGAAGCGTCCATGGCCTTAGTTAAGGTACAGCCCCAGCATGTGCCTGGTGTGAAAATGGAAAACCACGGAAAACCATCTTCAGGGCTGCCGACAATGGGGTTCGAACACACTTAAGCGACTGCAGCTATCGAGCTCGGTCAGCTTATAAAGGACATGCCAAATTTTTAGTGTGCCACTGAGACTTAATGTGTTTAAAAGAAACACAATTTGGAATGGCACTACAGTGCCAACCACAGGGATGATTACGGTGATTTGACAGACGCCAGTCGCCAATCGAATTTGGAAGAATTGAAAGAAAATTTTAAGCAGCACTGTTTGTAAGTATTATTGTTTTAATTTTTAAATGTTTGTTTACAAACGGGAATGAAGAAATGATTGAATTATCTGAAGAACACTAAAATTGTGACTTGCCATATTTTTGTCTGACAGGAGATTAACGAGAGTGAGGTTGGTGGACCCATTTTACAAACAAGCTACAAATGTTCGCCGCAAATTACCAAAACCCTTTACGGAAGGGAATGTAATCAAGGAGAGCCTAATGGACGTGTCGGCATGTATTTGTCCTATGGAGCTAGTTGAGAAATTTGACAAAATCTCTCTTTCACCTCAAACTGTGGCTCGCAGAATAGACAATACTGTATGGCCGTTGATATGGAACAGCAATTAATGGAGAAGGCAGCAAATTTTGTATCCTTTTCCATCGCCCTCAACGAATCAACCGACATTGCGGACACAGCTCAGCTCCTTATTTTCATTAGAGGGTTGGATGACAATATTCGGGTCACCGAGGATTTCCTAAACTTAGTAGCTCTCAAAGACACTAGTTTCAATATTTTCCCAGCAGTGGAAGTGTTTTTGAGTCAATGGGATTAAAATGGGAGCGGTTGACAGATGTAATGACGGATGGAGCTCCTGCTTTACGTGGTCTACGCACGGCATTCCTCAGCTATGTACTCAGACTGTAAGCAATTTTAGTGGCAGTGCCAAACACGGTTTTTATATTGTGTTTGCGGAGGACCTTGGCAATTCGATCTGTGGTATTGTGAACATAAGGCAAGTAGGCAGTTCCCTTCACTTCTTTCTCCTGTGAGCTTTGCTTGGTTGTTTCTCTGGGATGTAGGGCTTTATGAATCTGCAAATCGCTGTAACCATTACCCTTGAATGCGACTTTGAGCGTGTCCATCTCCATCTGGATATATGATGAGTCACAAATTCATCTCGCCCTCTTGGCGAGTGTCGTGAGAATGCCTTGTTTTTGTGCTGGATGGTGGTGAGAATCTGCATAAAGATAGTGATTTGTGTGGGTAGGCTTACGATAGACAGTATGTCCTAAGGAGACGTCCGGTTTCTTTCTTACTAGAACATCCAGGAAAGGAAGGGATCTGTCCGACTCCATCTCCATTGTGAATTTTATTGACAGATGTTGCTGATTTAGGTGGTTTACAAATAGATGAAATTTCTCAGGACCTTCTGTCCAGACCACAAATGCATCATCAACATACCTCCACCATATCATAGGCTTAACAGGCACCAAAGCAACAGCCCCTTCCTCAAAATGCTCCATAAAGAAATTAACCACTACGGGCGAAAGTGGACTTCCCATAGCCCCTGCGCCCGTCTGTTCGTAAATATTCCCACCCCACAAGAAATAGCTGGATGTCATGCAGTGGTAAAATAGCTTAGTAATGTCTTCAAGGAACAGGTGTTCAATGAGAGACATGACAGAGTCAATCGGCACTTTAGTGAACAAGGACTCCACATCGAAACTCACCAAAAGTGCATTAGGTTGAAGGGTGACGGTTGACAGCTGGGAAAACTTGGGAGAAAGGAGACAAAATGCTCAACGAAGTGGTATGTTTTGAGCTGTCAGTAGAGATATGGCGTGGGAGGACATCAGTAGATGAATAAGTTTGAGTGGTGTCTTTAAAAGTAGGAAAGATCACAATATGAAGATAAAGTTGGAATTCAAGAGGACAAATTGAGGGAAATATTCGTTTATAGGAAGGGGAGTTAGGGATTGGAATAACTTACCAAAGGAGATGTTCAATAAATTTCCAATTTCTTTGCAATCATTATGAAAAGGCTAGGAAAGCAACAGATAGGGAATCTGCCACCTGGGTGACTGCTCTAAATGCAGATCAGAATTGATTGATTGAATGATTGAATGATTGATTGATTGATTGATTGATTGATTGATTGATTGATTGATTGATCCCACAGCTGTGGCTTCCCCTTATAAGCATGTATTGAAACAAAGAAACTACCTATGTTTAAAAGTTCTGGAATGGTATTCTTGCTATTAAAAATAGCAGGATGGTTTGAATGTATTTTTAAGAAGGAACAGGATGCCATCCTGCCCCACCTAAAGCAATGGTAACGTGATTCTATGAACAAGACATAAAATCTAGTTTCTTATTTTTCTGATATGTTTCTTTCTCACATTTTCAGACAAAGTAATGGTGTACCATGACTACTTGTACAACCTGGACCATCTAACTGTGTATGTGTCAAACAGACCTCGGTTAGAATCCTACCAGCTAACACTCAGTCCTGATGGCAATGTCACACGCTGTGCTGTCATCTCTCGAGCCAACAATGCCCTGTTTCGTGAACGTCTGCACTTTGACTGTGGCACCACTCTCCCTGGTCGTTTTGTTTACATCACAGCATCAGGTGTTCCCAACAGATGGACTCAGCTCTATACTGCAGTTTTCTGTGAAGTTGAAGTGTACTGAGAACTTCTGCTCATCAAGGTGTCCTTACAGAACTGCCATAACAGTTTTCCTCATTATGTACTCAAGACATTTAAAGCCAAGATGTATGTTTGAGGTGAATATATAAATATTATCACAAACTAAACTGATAAAACTTACTATACAAATTATGAAGCAGAAACTCTCTAATTTTAACATTTATAAGGATTTACACAAATCCTGCGGTAGCAAATAAGAGTACACAGAGTGCTCGTATGGATTTGGTGGGATAATGATTTCATAATGGTGGGTGTGGTTTGAGAGAGGCTGTTAATCTGCCAATCACCATTCTTAAAACCATATCCCAGAAAATCTATAAACAGAACATGACTCAGATCTAAACTAGTATATTCAACTTTATGTTCCTACTGTATATATAAATATAAAGAATGAACTTTGGCATGCTTAATACGGAAAGAATAGATGGGAAATGAAACAGTTTTATAAAAAGGAAATAATATACAAGGAGTTAATTTTGGCCTTCATCTGCAGTTAAGAGCAGCCTTAAAACCACACCAGTTACAGCCTCCATCAATAAACAAGTTCCTTTTTCAACTTCATTTGATAAGAAAATGCACACAATGTTATTTTTACTTCATAGTGTATATCAACCTATGTCAATATAGTTGTTGAAAGTGATATTATCTGCAATCAATCACAAATTCTTGACATCTCTTAATAAAATTTGCTTTCAGTTGACATAGATTTCTTCCAATATACAGTAGAGTCTCGTTAATCTGAACTAATTGGAACCGGAGCCTGTTCGGATTACGAAATTTTCGGATTAACCGGAAAATATATCCTAATAATAATGTTATTGCTTTTACGTCCTGCTAACTACTTTTATGGTTTCTGGAGATGCCTAGGTGCCGGGACTTTCTCCCACAGGAGTTCTTTTAAGTGCCAGTAAATCTACTTACACGAGGCTGACGTATTTAAGCATCTTCAGATACCACCGGACTGAGCCAGGATCGAACCTGCCAAGTTGGGGTCAGAAGGCCAGCGCCTCAACCGTCTGTGGAAATTAGTTTCTACAATACAGTACAGTACATACTGTAATTTGAAATGTCCATTCTTTAGCAGTTACATTAACAAAATACAAAATTACAGTAGGGTATTTAAGAACCCGTAGATGAGGAAATGACAGTGAAAATGACATTAGCGAGTGGATGGAAGCTAACTGTCATCAATTACAAACAGACCAAGGAATTGTAGCTATGGTGGAGAAAGAATCTGGAGTTGATGAGGAACAGAGTGACGACGAAGAAGACCACAATGAACAACTAGTATCACATTCAGATGCCGTGGCCGCCTTAGAACTTGCCGTACGCTACGTCGAGCAACACTCCGCTGCTATGCCCACTGATGTGTTTATGAGATGCTGGTTTAACACTGCATCTTTGAGTAGGTTCCAATCACTACGGCAAAAGAAACTAACAGACATTGTAAAGATAAATGGTGATTGATGGTTTATGATGTGTAATTATCTTTACATTAAGTTATTCTAGTAAAATATGACTAGTAAAATGCAAGGAAATCTTGATTCTATAATATGTTCTTTCATTTCAGTAAGGAGAATTTTTTTAAAAAAATTGAATACTTCAGTTTGGATTAACCAGACTTTCGGATTAACGGGACGCTAGTGTATGTTTTCTTCAAGTTCCTCTAGATTATGTGGATGAATTTCTCAGTTTCAGCTGCTACTTGTTGTCGGATTGAAGAATGTAGCTTTTCGACGTTTCTTGGCTTTAGGCAGCCAGAAACTGCATAGCACGTATTATTCAAAGCAGTATCCACTTTCTTACAATGGATGGAGTTGACCCACACAGGACAAGCATACTTGGCTGTAGAGAAAGTGCTAAGGCTATAGTTCATACAGTTGCTGAATGTGCTCTCCAGCTTGACTCTGTTAGTACCTATGCATAATAAACTATTTCTGGGTCTGACCTTTGTACTGACAGAATGACAATGTGCTTTAAAGATACCGGTAAGAGACCGATCAAGCTGAACTCCATGGTATTTGACAACAGGGATGACCTCAAGTTGCCGTTGCCCTCCTTCCCAATTGATGTTATGATTTGCTGCATGATTGTGTTGATGGAAAAGTGTAGCATGTATTTTCTTAGGTTTTGGCTTAGTGTAATTATCCCTCTAATACATGGACAATAATTCATTGAGGCAGTTTTTCAGGCTGGATTCTACTTCCCAAAATGATCTGGACTGAGCTTCAATACCAAGATATTCAGTCTAATAGGTTGACCTTTAGTGTAAATATTCAAGGGAATTGGTGCAAGGACACTACCCTGTGCGAGACAATTTTTTGAGTTCCTCCAGAGACTTTCTTTACCTTGAAGAGTCACTCTGAATCATCACCACCACCATTACCATCTTCTTCTTCATTATTTTTATTATTATTCTGTTCAGTAACAAGTGTTGAATAATTCTTGTAAGTTTGAAGTCTTCTCTCATTTTAAACAGTTTGTGCATGAAAGTCAGTGGTTGATCATATTGTAAGCAGCAGTCAGGTTGACAAAGTCAACACCAACTACAAGCCCCTTCTGAAATCCATCCTCAATATGCAGATCATCCTGATCTGAAACCTGCCTGTTGATTAATCAACTTACTGTCTACAAAAGTGTTCATTCTATTATGCTAGGCATTCAAACAGTTTAAAAAGGCAGCTCAGGAAAGAAAGAGGCCTGAAATTCTTGGCATCGCCTGGTGTCTTGCCTGGTTTCAAGAGTGCCACCACTTTTGCCTTAAACCAGTTTTGGGGATAATCTCAGACTGAATACACCAATTGAAGAAATTAGTGAGCCATTCTAAAGACACAGCACCAAAATTCTTGATTTGTTTTGGACTTCCTCAGGGTTAAACTGTATACGTAGGCAAGATACATGACTACTGGCTGGATGAGATGTGGAGTCTTTTTTACATGGATTTTTCAGGCTTTCCATTCACAATTAGCTGATGAGTCATTTGATTGGAGGCAACATTATAGTGGCCTGCATTATGTTGTTTAATGCCAGAGAAGCGGTGAAATTTCGTCCATGCTTCCTGGCTACTGTTTGACACATTGATGTCAGAGACAGTCTTCTGCAATTTTTTTTTCTTTTACCTATGAGCTTGCTGAGCTTGTTGGATATGTTATAACTCCTTCAGAGAAAGGATTTATGCTGTAGGTAGCATAGAGACCTTTCTTTGCTATTTGCTTTACGTCGCACTGACACAGATAGGTCTTATGGCGACGATGGGATAGGAAAGGAATAGGAATTGGAAGGAAGCGGCCGTGGCCCCGGCATTTGCCTGGTGTGAAAATGGGAAACCATGGAAAACCATCTTCAGGGCTGCCGACAGTGGGGCTCGAACTGACTAGCTCCCGATTACTAGAGATCTTTCAGTAGAATTTTTTTTTTCACCTTAGTTAGTCCTGGAACACATACTTTGTGTGCCCCTAGGAATTGTCTTTTTAGGAGATATCTCATATAGCAGTAAGTAGTAAAGTCTGTGTATCCTTCACAGTTGGTGGGGATAATTTCAGCAGCAGAGTCCAGCTGTAGTTTGAACTCTTACTGAAAATGAAAAGGGGTTGACTTGATGAGTACAGGGGATGAATGCCAGATGTAATTCTGTACCGTATGGGTTGATGTTGACTGTGTGGGGACACAGTTGCATGTAGTTTTGATACATTGAGTTCTAATATTTGTGCTGATAACTAGACAAGTGCCTGCTCGTTAATGATCAGGGCTGTTTGGAGTTGAATATGACATTTAGATGCATTTGCTTCTCCCCATCGCTCAACAGCTTCCCCATTTTAATCAATCTTATTATATCCCCAGCTTGTAAATTGCTTACAACAATCTTTGCACACTGGCTACAAAAGTTTGCACATTCTGTAAAGGAAAACTATCTTGAAGGTGGTTTGTAGAATGTTATAGTGACACCTTTGATTTCAACTTTTAGAATTTCAGTACCTTCCTTCCCACTGATGTTCATGGATTAAATATTTTATGATTCCCACAGATAAAAGTTGTACAGGCGTTGATGGAACATGAAAGCATAATCCTGTACAAATGGATGTATTATTAAAACTATCCCTTATTGATTCCAAAGAATCCCAAGCAGTATGTACTACAACAGAATCTTGTTGGATATTTGTAGGCTATATTTCCTTTCATTCAAACCATTCTTCAAAAACAGATGTAAGAATTTGTGTACATAATTCCTTGAAATTTATAGTATCTAACAAAAATAGTTTTTATTTTTTTCTGAGATGCATACTTAATTATGAATTTTCTGTGCTCCAATGCCTATTAATTTGTGACTTTAGATAATCATGTAAATAAATCCATAATTTGTCTGAAAAAATTAATTGCAGATTGATAATACCATTAACAGTGCTCTGCAAAAACTGATTAACAAAATTCACTATTGTATTCTCGCATGTTTAACTATGCAAGGTTTTAGTTTTACAGTTAAGTTGCTATAGAGGCTAAGAATTTTGAGATACTTTTTGTCTAAGGCAACACAGAGAGTTCTTTGGAAAACATTGTAATACTCTGTTAACATGCTAGTTTTCTTCTGCAATAATATAACACTATTGTTTAGGAATTGTACTGTTCAAAGATTTCCCATTATCCTAAATCTAATAATAGGTCTTCATGCTGTATTGCTATGTGGAACTGGTTCACCTGGGAGTTTCACTGAAAGTTGCTGAAATTCCTTCTTACATAAGCTTCTTACCACATATGTGAAAATGAAAATGATTTGTTCTATTACTAATGTGCCAACAGATTGTAACAACACAAAAATATCTTTATTGCAAACTGTGAACCTAGTTATAACAACACAAAGACAAAAGTTAGGCTGGTCTTGTAACAGCAAATTGTAACTGACTACCCAAGTGCAATCATCACCATAGGAACTGTCTATTATTGAGAGGGGTTATTAGGATAGCCTAGTCCCAGTGTGAACTGCATTCACCTGTGGATGAAGGCCATACAAAAGCAGTATTTTTTTATGAGGATATAAAATTAAATTTAAAGATTGAATAATCATATTGAAATATCAGAACATTGTCCAGAAGATTTCTTTTAATTCACAGAAACATATTTAAAAATTTCAACCACCCAAAAGCTGGTTCTATTCCCATGATTTTAATATTTAAAAATACTGCTTTTTTTTTTAACTCAACCATCGTAGGTCTAGTGAAGAGGGTTATGTGATATGTCTTGTTCAAGAATTTGCTCTTGAAACATCATTCTCATGGATAAATGAGAATAAGGAGATTCTTGCATATAATGAAAATGTAAATGAACATGACTGTCAAAAAGCTATTCATCAGTAGCATGTGTATATTAAGGGATGATAACCTATTTGTGAAGTTTATAAAGACAGAAATACAATGTTAAGTGCACAATTGTTGAGTTTACTCACAAACGGGTCCTTTTCTTCCAACATGTTTCACATGGTACAAAAATTGGCCACAAGGCTTTTAATTATGTTATATACATAGAGAAATTTTATCTGTATAATAAAGATTACCCTAAAAATAAATATTCAAATGTTACACAAACAAGTTTTTCTTAAATTTCTTGTAAGTGATGCAAATTTCTTCATATATTTTCATCAGTTATTGTGTTTTGATACAAAAATCTATGATGCTTTTTGTAGTTTCCACAGGAAAAAATATTCAACATTGCAGGTTGTGGAGTTGAGGAAGAGGTTCATAATGGAGGAATGAGAGAGAGAGAGAGAGAGAGAAAAAAAAATTATCACCTTGAAATTTTATTAAAATACTTTATAATAAACTTATTAGCAGAACTAATATTGGGTTAATAAAAAACCCAGAGATTAGTGCAATTATACGTACAAATACTTTCTAGGTTATAATTAAAGAAAATTGTGAGAATTACTAACCAGATATTTACACTGTGCACTAAAATTTTCTTGAGAGCTTATTACTAAGATGGACAAACATTTCTTAAAATTAATTTCTGCAACACAAATGGCATCTACATCTACCCCTCCATGCCATCAGATGTTTGTTTTCTGATAAAGATGCTGGGATACTGGAAGAAACATTCCTGAAAATTGTCCTATTATCCGCGCACTTTTTAGTGATAGATTTACACCCTAGTGCTGAAGTGGTCGACTTCGGTTATTTTCGAGATTCGTATTGGCAACCTTTGAAACACAAACTAAGAATCGCTTATCATCGCGACATCTGGCGTACACTTTAAGTACTCGTACTGTTGTTGTTTACACAGCAAAGCCAAACACGTTTCGCAACGGGAAATGTTATATAGTATTATATATTGTGTGTGTGACAGAGTTGTTTGCTTAAGATAATAATAGTTTATAAAATTCATATCGATCGATCATATTATCGATTCAATTCAGATTTCATTTCCATTCAGTTGGCAGTATTAACGGAACTCTTCTTCTTCTCCAATGAGTACAAAAATCTATCACTAAAAAGTGCGCAGATAATATATCGTTTTACTTGAATGGAATCTGCAGTCCTGCAGATCTTTCTCATGTCCTGAAAATATGGATGTTTCTATGGAACAAAACTAATTTGTGTGTGCAAGAAGTTAGATCATTCCCTACAAATGTTTGGAGACCCAGTCATTGACAAGTACCACACTATGGAGGCAGATGTTATCACAAAGAAGAAGAAGAAGAAGTGTGATGGACAGCTCGGGTTCCTTTCACTTGATAATGGACCTTAACAAAAAAAGAAATGTTCATGAGCTTCTATGCAGTTTTAAATTTCAATTCTATATTGACTACTTTAACAGCAGAGGTAACCCATACTCTTATTAGCAGTTTGTATCTTTGAGCACTGTCCACTATCATATCTCCCACCACACCCTGGCCATGTGAGCTATTGCTTTTTTTGTTGATTGAAGGGTCCTACGAGTTAGGTCATCAGCCCATGAGCTACTGTGAGACTTAGTTTTGTATCTTGTTTCCTGATTAATATGAAAGTTTCATCTCTCAATATTTGTGGGTTCAGTCATGACTGTGGAGATGGTACCAGTACATTAACTCAATATGGCAACATGATATCTGAGTGACGTTACAGCTTTATCGCTGGCTTCTCACAAAGAAAATTATGGTTCAAATCCTAGCCAATTGATATGGGGAGACTTATATGAGAAATCACATCCCTGCAGATTGGATTAAAACAAGAAGAAAAAACACAGAGGTCCTGCAGGCATGATCACAATATTGACAGTTACATGAAACTATTATATAAAGGCAAAACAATATAAAACTATATAAAGGTGTAATACTCGCCATGCAGATCTACTAGTTGGTGCATTTTTGATACCACCTAGGTTTAAGTTTAATAACTTTCGCATCTAATTTACCAATGATCTGCTTATACATAATCTGAAAGTACAACATAAAGAAGCAAGAAGTTCCACGAAGATCTGCATAGCCTACTTTCTATCTGTATAATGAAATACTGCAAGATAAGGTATGTATGCTAACTTTAACTCGTTCTGATGTGGCTTACTCTCTCTTTAAATTTTCCTGTCTTATCTATCTTTGCCAATTCTTATTCCTTTCTGACTTCTAAGATTTTAGGTTTGCGACTCTTAGAGTGGAGTAGAGAAATGGAATAAAAATAACCTGCAATGTGGCAGCAGTATGATCCGTACGAGACTGAAATTTGCTCGGGCAGTGTGAGTCTCCCATTGCTGCAATGATGAAGCCTTATTGCAAATGCGATCCTTTATAACATGACATCTCATAAACTACCAATTGCTAAATTCTTTCTGCACATCATTCACTCTGATTGGATCACAGATATGATCTATGGTGTATGTGTGGATATGGCCCAGTTTCAAGGTTGGGTGCCTTTTCTGACATCAACCAATGAGGAGGGAATTTGTGAACTGTAACATGTTGAGAGAGTGTGTGTGTGTGTGTACTGTGAATAAAAAGGAATATATTAGAGCAAACACAAACACCCAGTTCCCAAGGCAAAACAATTAAACAGACATAGAATCCCTCACCATCTATTACTCACACACTTTTTAGTGATAGACATCCTAATGCCACATTGGTCGACCTCGGCAATCTTCGAGATTCGTATTGGCAACTTTTGAAATACAAACTATGAATTGCTTATGCATCGCTGTGCGAAATCTGGCGTACACTTTATGTACTAGCACTGTTGTTGTTTACACAGCAAAGCCAAACTATAGAATTCATGCCAGGAACAAGATTCACATCGAGAAATGTTATATACGTAGGTGGTTTGAAAAGTTCTCTGAATGTACTAGAATTAAGTATCTTACCTCGGTGGAACAGCTTTTATTTTTCAACATAGTCTCCCTGTAGACTAATGCATTTGGTCCAGCGATGTTCCAATGCCTTGATCCCATCTCAAAAATGAGATTCCTCCAGGCCTGCAAAATACTTCTCCAATTCGGCTGTCAGTTCTTCCCTTGTAGAAAATCTCCATCCACCGAGGAAAATTTTCAGCTTGGGGAATAGATGAAAGTCTGATGATGCCAAATCAGGTGAATAAGGTGGATGTGGCAACAATTTGTACCTCAGTTCATGAAGTTTTGCCATGGCAACAACACTTGTGTGTGGCGGAGCGTTGTCCTGATGAAAGATGACCTTTTTCCTTGCCAAACCAGGCCTTGTTTCGTGTATCTTTTCCTGTAGTTGGTCTAGGTTTGCATAGTATTGCCCCGTAATTGTTTGGCCAGTAGGAAGATAATCTATCAGCAGAATGCCTTTTGAATCCCAGAAAACTGAGGCCATGACCTTTCCGGCCGAACGCACTGCCTTTGCTTTCTTTGCTGGTGGTGAATCAGCATGTTTTCACTGCTTTGACTGCTGTTTTGTCTCTGGGGTATAGTAGTGGACCCAAGTTTCATCTGTAGTCGCAAACCGGTGCAAAAAATCTTGTTGGTTGCACTGAAAACAGGCCAGACTTTGTTCGGACATTTCCAATCTGGTGTGTTTATTATCCAATGTCAAGAGCCGCGGCACCCATCTTGCGGATAATTTTTTCATACCCAATTCTTCGGTTAAAACATCCACTACGCAGATCATCATCCAAGCTCTCCTGACCAAATTTAAACTTGCTGGTCCACTTGGCAACAGTTGAAAATGAAGGAGCAGAGTCCCCCAGTGTGTTCCCAAAGTCGCCATGAATTTCCTTTGCTTTTATACCTTTCTTTACAAAGTATTTAATCACTGCTCAAATCTCAGTTTTTTCCATTGCCACAAATCACTACGCGGGAACAACAACAAAAAGTCGTCACTACCACACTCCTGCAGCTAGAGCACTGACACGCCACGTGTTCACTCACAAAGGATGTGTGATTATTGCGTGGGAACTTCGTTGTTCTAGCACTGACATCTAGCGGTGATTCTGAGAACTTTTGAAACCATCCTCGTAATATTATATAATGTGTGTAACACAGTTGTTGGCTTAAGATAATAGAGGTTTAGAAAATTCATATCGATCAATCATATTATCGATTCAATTCAGATTTCATTTTCATTCAGTTGGCAGTATTAGCGGAACCGGGAGAGCTCCCTCCTTACACCTCACCCCCATATACAAATCTATCACTAAAAAGTGTGCGAGTAATAGAATAGTCAACAGAACTGACATGACAGAAGGGTAGACTCTGGCCATTTAGCCAAGGAACCAGAAACAAGAGAGAGAGAGAGAGAGAGAGAGATGTTTTGCATTCAATATTATGTCTATTCTGCCAATTATTTATTACAGACTCGACAGTACAGTGCTAGCTTTCTGAGCCCAAGTTGGTGGCTCGATTCTGGCGCAGTCTAGTGATATTTGATGGTGCTGCTCTACCGGCAAATAAAAAAATTGCCTGTGGGATAAACGTCAGCACCTCAGCATCTCCAAAAACTGAAAAGTAGTTAGTGGCAATAGGGAATTTTAGATGAATCTGTTCAGTTCCCCTGGCTTGGAAACTGGGTGTATGTGTGTGTGTATCTTACACACCAATTCAGGGTTGGCACCAGGGAGGGCCCCTGGCCTGAAATCCATGTTTGATACTGACTTAACATAACTGCATGCTTCTGATTCAAAAATGCATATACAGCCAGGAAAGGAAGGAAATAGTTCTCTGTAATATCTTTAAAAAAAAAAAAAAAGCAAATCTTCAGTATTGATGTAGGAAGTCTAGGATACGTATAAAGCCCGATAAATATGACATATTAAACAGGGCGATATTTCCGGGCATATCCATAAATTCCCATATCCTGACGGCAGAATATGCTGAACCGGCAGTCTGATTTAATGTAATGATCGAGTGCACTTATCTGCTCTTTGCTTTGTAAGCGATAGATTTTCTGCTGTTGGCTTATCAACTGACTGCTGAACAGCATATTTCATGTGTTACAGATTCTTAAAGCACGAATCTGCTGGAGGAGTAAGAATGGACTTTCATGATGAGTTTTCCGGTGTGCAAGTTCCAACACATGATGGAATAAGAAAAATTGTGAATAAATTAAAATGTGGGGATGCAGTTTTCAATCAGAAAGCAGTTAGGAAATCAACAGTGCTAATGGATGAAAAGCTCCAGGATATTCAAGGATGACTAGAGCAACCCACAATGAAATCCTTCAGCAAACTTGTGCAACAAGCCGACTGAAGAGAAAAGGACAACTGAGTACTTTCAAAAAGATGGGGGCTATAGCTCATAAGGAATGTAATTTCAGTGACTGCAGTGCATAATGTTTTCAGGAAATAAGTAATTAATAAAGGCTTATGGCCAGCCTGCAGTCCTGATTTAATACCCTGTGACTCTTATATGCAAGGTAATTTAAAGGATAACGTATACTAATGATGACGATATCTTTTTACGTCCCACTAACTACTTTTATGGTTTCTGGAGGTTTCAAGGGGCCAGAATTTTGTCCCGCAGGAGTTCTTTAACATGCCAATAAACCTACCAACATGAAGCTGACATATTTGAGCACCTTCAAATAACTGAGCCAGATCAAACCTGCCAATTTGAACCCAGAAGGCCAACCAGTGCTCTACCGCCTGAGCTACTCAGCCAAGTGGAATATAAAAATAATCCATACACAATAGGAAACTCGGACACAATCTGTAGTGAAATAAAATTCCTGTGGCTGTATTGCGAAGAGTACATAGGAATATAATTTCACACTGCAGCGCATGTTTGGAGGCTAACAGAGAGCATTTCCTGTGATGCACTAAGTAGTTTGTCATTTTATTTCACATTTTGTCATTTGATGATTTTGCTGTCTGGCAGTTGTTGTGTATGAGATCCAAATACGTTAGCAATTATCACTCTGTGCTATTGGACATTCTTAATGTCAGGCCATGCCTGTTTACCAGTTGTCATGGGCATCTGGTTATCTATCATCTTATGCACACATTCAATGTTTTCAGATAGGGTTACCATTTGTACTCTTTTAAGAGTATAGTCCATGTAAAAATTTATTTTCAGGGAAAATTCCAACACTTCAGCATCTCTTAGAGCAATGTAGTTAAAGTATTAATTTCAGTCCTGTGCATGAACAGATTATAATACTCCAAACTAGAAATGTAAATTACTTATTTGGTATTCCAATCTACATTTGACTTAAACACTCAACACTCTGGAACAGTCAAAATCACTGATGAGTAGCCAACATCTAATAGATGAAAAAGATACAACTATTTAATTCCAAAGATATGTACAATGAATTATTTAATGTTAAGATTCTTATTCATGAGTGGATCATTAATTAACTGAACAAATTTGATTTATTACATATTGAAGCAAACTTGAAGGACAGTAAATGGTCAAGCGGCCATTACCAAACTTGACACCCAAAGGGAGGACCAATGGCAATACGTAGAGGAGCCCACCCTTTGGAGGCCAAGCGAAACATTTGTGTAGGGAATGACACATAAATTCAATGGAAAGGAGAAAATGGTCAATGGTTTAGATGGCAAAAGAGGACCCCAGTCCCCATGGCAAATAAAATGGAGGAACTTTTTCCTGTCAGCAATGTTTGTACTTCAGTGAAGTCATTGCCAAAGGTGTCTGTACTCCTGAGGAACGGCCTAAAGTTACACCTGGCAGTAGGTATAAAATGGTAACCCCACCATACTAATAGCCGATATATGACATAGTATTTCTGAACTTGCCTCTGAAAAGGTTAGGGCATATCCTGCAAGCGACAAGCAGTTCATTGTGTACTGGGGGAACTGTGAAAAAATGGGCAACCGGTAGCCAACATCATGAAGGTGGGCAAAATCAACCTTATGACTCTTGACAGGAAAGGCAGAAGAAATGGCGTTTAATGGAGAAAGAAGGTATAGAAATCATAGGGTTGAGTGAAGTTAAATGGAAAAGGAAAGAAGAAAATGAGGAAAAGATATACACTATATGGGAGTGGTGGCCAAGAGTGAAAAATGGAGTGGGCCTAATCATTTCAAAAGAGCTGGAAGAGTATGTGGATATGGTAGGATATATCAGCGATAGGATAATGAAAATTAGACTGAGAATGAGGGAAGAAGTGGAGGACTTCATACAAGTGTATGCATGACAGACAGGGAACAAAGAGGAGTATATTGAGGAATTCTTGAACAAACTAGAAAAGGAAATAACTGATATGGAAGTGATTATAATGGGAGACTTAAATGCACAGGCAGGAAATGAAAGACAAGGAAAGGAAGAAGTAACCAGACCATATGGATATGGGAAAAGGAATGAAGGAGAGAAACTAGTTGGGTTTTGTGAGAGAAGTGGAATTTTTATGGGCAACTCATGGTTTCAGAAGGAGAAAAAGCAGGAAAGTTACAATATATGGCTGGGGTGACAGAAGAATAAAATCAGTAATTGATTACTATCTGGTGGAAAGGACAAACCACAGACAGTTGATGGATATAACAGCTTTACCAGGAGAAGCAGAATCTCTCTGGAGATAGATTCATCACTCTCATCTCTGCTTACTTTGGACAGCTCTGAAAATTCTAAGAATCAGTTCTACCATTAACTGAATATAATAGTTTCCAACGTGTCCACCATGGATAAATTATTACTACTTGGTGACTTCAATGCTAGAGTAGGGGTAGAGATAATCGGCTATGGGGTAATGTCATGGGCAATAAAGGCATAGGAAACTGTACTGCAAATGGATGACTTCTTCTTGGCCTCTGCGCTGAGCGTGAACTCTTCATCACCAAAACACAATTCCGTTTACCAACCAGATACAAGACTACATGGAAGCACCCACGTTCAAAACACTAGCACCTCATGTCATAATCCGACAACACGACAAGAAAGATGTCCTCATCACAAAGACTGCTAGAAACATCGATGACTGTTGGACAGATCATAGACTTCTTATCTGCCAACTCAGAATTTTGGTGCTCCAGAAACCACATACTTGTTTCACAAACCCTTCAAGGAAGAAATTTAATACCTCCAAACTTCAAAATGAAACTGTTGCTAAAGAATTCCAAAATGCCATAACAGAGCAGCTGACTTCCAATCCAATCAATACCAAGGATGTGGAGCTGGAATGGGCCACACTTCAAACTATCATTAAAGATTCATCAGAAAAAACAATTGGTTATGAGAAAAGGAAGAGAAATGACTAGTTTGATGATAATAATCAAAACATTTTGAAACTAATTAATAAAATAAAAAAAAGATAAGCTTACCTATCCTTTACACAAACCCTTCCTCTATATTGAAGAAAGCATGTTTCAAAGAGCTTAAGATGAAATGTCATGCTGATATAAGACAGATGAAAAATGAATGGTGGCAGCAGAAAGCCAAGGAACTCCCGACTTTGTCCGATACCAGAGACCTTCAGAATTTCTACGAAAAACTAAAGGAAATTTTTGGGCCCTCTCGCTCTTCATCAGGTGCATTCATGGGCGCCCGTAGGATCTTTTCCAAGGGGGGGCACATTAACAATTTTCTTGAATATAAATACCAATATAACGTCAGCAACATTAAATTGTTTACAGAAATTTGCGAATATAACAGATGGTAGATGACTGTCAGTAAGTTCAGTTTATGAAATAATCTGGTATGATATTAAACAATTGAACATCAACTTTTTAGAATTCCATGGGGGGGGCAAGGGCCCCCCCTTGCCGCCCCCCCCCCTTGCGGGCGCCCATGGGTGCATTGAAAGCCATGGACAATAACACCATTCTTACAGACAGTCAAGACATTATGATGCTGGAAGGAACACTTCAGCCTACTTTGAAATCGAAGCTCAACTGCTGCCGAAGACTTCCTCCAACATGTGTCACAACATCATCTGCAACTGTGGATGGCAGTCCAACCAACCTCCCATGAATTCACCAAAGCCCTCAAAAGTATGAAACCAAGAAAATCTCCTGGACCAGATAACATCCCTCTAGAATTTATTCAAAGTGGAGTTGAAGATCAGGATTTTCTCCCTAATTCTAGTAATTTGGGAAACACAGAAGGTGCCTGGCGATATGAAAAATGCCACCATAGTAACCATTTTCAAGAAAGGTGATCGAGGTATCTGTGTCAATTATCGTGGCATTTCCCTGCTATCCATAGCAGGAAAAGTTCTGGCAAGGATTTTGTTGAACCATCTTCAGACTGTCTCTGAAATGGTATTCCCTGAGTCTCAATCTGGGTTTCGGGCCTCAAGAGGTACCATTGCCATGATCTTTTGTGCTAGACAAATTCAAGAGAAATGCAGAGAACAACAAATCCCACTTCTTTTAGTATTTTACGAACTGGAAAAGGCCTTTGATTCTGTTCTAAGAGAAGCTATGTGGATGGTATTACGGAGCTTTGGCTGTCCTGACCATTTTGTAAGCTTAATCCAGGCCCTTCATAATGGAATGGTTGGACGAGTTCTTTACCAGAATGAGCTATCAGAAGAATTTCCTATCACAAATGGGCTTAAGCAAGGCTGCGTACTTGCCCCCGCCCTTTTCACACTGTACTTGGCAGCCATGCTTCACGAGACTTCTACTACTGACCATGTAGTTGTGGAAATTAAGTTTCGGTATGATGGCAGACTGTTCAACTAAACCAGGTTCTGTTCTCAGAGACTGACTCATAATACTCAGATAATGGAACTTCAATATGCTGACGACAATGCAATACCTGCCCATATACATGAGGAGCTTCAAACAACCATCAACTGTTTTAAGGAAGCTTATGAACAATTTGGTCTGACCATCAACACCCATAAGACTAAAGTACTTGCGCAGCTGGCACCAGGTGGTACTGTCCCTGAACTAAATGTCACCATAGCAGGAACACCTCTTGAACAAGGAGACCAATTCACCTACCTTGGTAGTATTCTAACTACACTCTGCAAATCAGAAAAGGATGTGAACAATAGAATACACTTTGCCCATGCAGCTTACGGCCACCTCTCCAACAGAGTTTTCTTGAATAAGGATCTCAAAATATATATACCAAACTAATGGTGTACCAAGCTGTAGTCATAACAACATTACTAGTATATGGATGTGAAACCTGGACACTTTATCATCATGACATAAAGAAACTGGAACACTTCCATCAGCAGAAACTTAGATCCATCATGAACATCAAATGGGATGACTACATAAGCAATGCAGCAGTTCTTGACTAGGCACATATGAACAGCATAGAAGTCTTCATCATCACTCATCGGCTTAGATGGGTTGGTCACATCCAGCATATGAATGAAAGCAGACTACCCTGAACACCTTCTCTACGGTGAGATTGGTCATGGCAAAAGGCCTCACGGTGCTCCTTTGAAACGTTATAAAGACCAGCTTAAGAAGACTATGAATAGCACCAACATAAATGCAAACACCTGGGCAACAACTGCACAAAACCGTCTTCTCTGGCGCAAAGCTACTGTAGAAGGCATCTCACTGTTTGAGCAAGCACATCGCAGACAAGAAATTGAAACACATGAAAAGCGGAAACTATGTCAGATCCAAACACGTCCTCCACCCACCTTTAGATGTGACTTGTGTGGCTGCATGTTTCATGCAAAGATTGGCTTGATCAGTCATCAGCGACATCTCCACAGAGCCAACAGACTAAGAGGAACTGCAGGAGAAAAATGTATTCTCGGAAATGAGTAGCGGCCGACGACCAGGAGAAGCATTCGATGGAGATCATAAAATAAAATAAAAACCCATGGCGCTAGAGCCCTGAAGGGCCTCGGCCTACCAAGCTACCGCTGCTCAGCCCGAAGGCCTGCAGATTATGAGGTGTCATGTGGTCAGCACAACGAATGCTCTCGGCAGTTATTCTTGGCTTTCCAGACCGGGGCCACTATCTCACCATCAGATAGCTCCTTAATTCTAATCACAGAGGCTGAGTGGGCCTTGAACCAGCCTTCAGATCTAGGTAAAAATCCTCGACCTGGCCAGGAATCGAACCCGGGGCCTCCAGGTAAGAGGCAGGCACGCTACCCCTACACTACGGGATATCATAGAGTTGTGATAGCAAAAATGAGAGTGGGGAAAATGCAATAATTAAAGGAGATAAGAGATAGTAAAATAGAAGTGTGGACATTCAGAGATAGACATGCAATGAAGAATTTCTGGCGAGAATGAAACAACAAATTCAAGTTACAGAAGTAGGAAATGTGGAAGATGAATGGTCCAACTTCATAAGGCCATTTATAAGTGGAATGGAAAGTGCCTGTGGTAGAACATCTATGAGAGTGAAATAAGACACCGTGGTGGAGCGAGAAGGTGATACAAGCAGTGAAAGAAAGGAAGATAGCATGGCAAGAATGGAATAGAGATAAAAAAGAAAGACTGGGGACAGGGAATAGTAATACCAGTCTTTAAGGGGTACCAGAAGGTGTGTGATAACCAGGGGGTTTTTTTCAGTGGGAACGCGGAGGTATGCGTACCCCTTAAACATTTTAAGACTGTTTAAGAAAAATTATTGTTACTTTTCTATCTAGTCCGGCAAATATAACTTCCGACTTGAAAGTTCATCGATCAGCTGGCGTCAATGCGCTATTCACAACAGCTGGAGAAGATTTTGAGTAATCTTCGATTTAAATAGACCTATCTTCATAAAAGGAAAGAAAAATTCCACCTAATCAATACATTTATTTTCTTGTAAACTATTACAATCTAGGACCGGTTTCGACCCTTCATAGGTCATCCTCAGCTATATCAGAATCACATTTGCATTTCTATCTTATACCTCTGAAAGACCTTCATGATGTATTGTTTCATAATTTTTCAGTGAAAACTTATCTAAAAACTTACAAATTTCTAAGCGTTGTGTTAAAATTAAAAATTAAAATTACAAAATTTTGTCTATTATATACATGCCCTTGGGCTGACAGAATGCATCCTTGGGTTGATTAAGCACATATCTTAAGTATTGCTTATTCTGTTGAATCGAAACCCTTTTATACTTATATACAATCGTGAATAGACTATCAGTAAAATTTGATAAATAAAGCTTGCGTGATAATTATAATAAAATATCATGTTACATCTTTATACCTTATTGCTGGAGTGATATTATTTTAGGCAAAATATAAATGCGTGTTGACCTCTATAAAATATTTTTACATAAACACACTAATGTACTTTAAAGTCTAATCATTGTACTTTAAAGTCTAAAATACTTATTGCTTGGATCTTGCGTTGTTATGTGGTAAAATATTATAACAATTTGTCTTGTATAACATCAGATATTGATAATGTTTGAATATGCCGTGTATGGTTGGCTTTTAAACCTAATGATTAAATGTCAGTTCCTTCTTGCATAAAATTACAAGTTTCATATTATGTTGATTATATATTGTATAAAACATAAATGTCTATTAAATTGAATGCTTATCATTTACTACAGAAGTTTTAAAAAACACTTGAATGTCTAGTAATATAGTCAGTGTGTTTAGTGACACTGAAACGTGTTGGCCTTGATTCTTGCGTTATATTTCCATAATTTGCCTTTTCTTATATATGTTGAATGTTGAACTTTATAGGTTCCATTTATATAACTGTGAAATGGATCAATATAAGCTTGATACGTGTTAAATTATGGAATATATGTATGATTCAGTTCTGGCCTAACTTCTGGAGTTTTCTCCCATCAAATGCCGTAAGACTGTGGTGGTTCCTTTCCCTTTTTTTAAGGCTGGTAAAGTCTGTAAGCCAAAATGAATGAAGTGAGTTAGATTTCAATAGAAGTGTAATATTGTGTGAATTTGTAAAGCCTGAATTAATTTACTTACTGCTGGATGTTTGAAATGCAAGTTTCTTGGCCGTTTGACGAGTAATGTACCTCGTACTGATGGTTCTAGTGTTGTCTGTTGTGAGAGGGTCGGAGGGATAAGTAGGGGAGGTTGTTACGTGTGTATGGGCGGAGTCACTGAGGTTCGCTGTCTCATTCTGTACCCTAAGCAGGGATACATCCTGACCCTAAGTTTCGCAGTTGGCGAGCCTTGGCTGCTCATTCGGTGTTCGGCTGTTGTGCGGTGCACACGTCTCGCTCCGGTCACTGGTGCAGCGGCTTTTTCCTGTCTGTCGATAAGTAGAGTGTTTTACGTTTGTGTTTGTATCCTAGTACTTTTCTTTTGTGTTTGTTCTGGTGCTTGTGTTGGGTAATTCCTTTTTGGCCTATTATGTCTGTAGATAGTGGCGGTGGCCCTTTAGGCCGACCTCCTGATATTGGTAAAGGTGCAGTTTGTAAGGATATACCCATGGACGTTAGTAATATTGCTACCCAACGAGACAGTTCTCACGATACAATACGTGATTCGGACCAGCGTCCGCAAGTTCCTGTAGCTACCTATTCTACCACTCATCTTGGCCCTTATATAGTCTTTGTCGAATCGATTGACTCTAAAAATAAAATAGGACATATTCACCCTATGGCTCTGGGACGGATTTTCTACGAGAGGCACATTGGTGACGTCAAGGCCATCCATAGGAAGGGAAGAAATAGAATTCAAGTTACTTTCATGTCTAGTAAGGCTGCCAACGCCTTTCTTTCTCATCCCATTCTTACGGACAAGAAATTGACGGCTTTTATTCCGTCTTCGAATATTCAGCGAGTAGGGGTCATACGTGGAGTAGACACTACTATTTCTGAATCCGACATTCTCACCTATTTAGACTCACCATATCCTGTAGTGAAGGTCCAACGTCTAAATAGACGTTCATCTAAAGACGGTAAAACTGAATATATCCCTACAGGTACTGTGAAGGTTGTATTCGAGAGTCAACAACTTCCGAAAAGTGTGTCCATTTTTAAAGTCATGTTAGAGGTTCAGGCCTTTATATTCTCTCCTTTATTATGCAAACGATGTCAGCGGTATGGACACACCGCTACTAATTGTCGTTCCAGGGAGCCGCGATGTGGAAAGTGTTCCCTTACCCATTCTACTGAAGATTGCACACACCAAGTCGTTAAATGTGCTAACTGTGGCGGAAATCATCCGGCGGGAGCAGATCATTGTGAAATCCACAAACAACAAAAAGAAATTAAACGCATTATGAGTGTCGAAAACAAATCCTATTTCGAAGTGAAAAACTATTTTGCCCCATTACAGTCCCTATCTAACCCCCTTCTGATGCCCCAACACTTTCCTCCTTTACCTAATAGATCATCTCAATCGGACGAAAATCTCCCTCGAAAGCGTAAATTTACTATGGTGGTTAGTAACCCTTCCCGCCCACCCGTTAAACCAGGTTATGACAGGGCATCATATCTTAATTTGCTCAGTAATCCGACGACGGTTCCAGAACATTCTGGCACTTCAGTCGTGCGTTTGATACCTGCTACTTCTAACGAGCCTGCATGTACATCCCTGCAGCCAAGTCCTCACGGGCAACCTTCGGCTCCCCCCGCGCCAATATCGGCATCCCCCTCTGTCCGGGAATTACCTTGTCAATTAAACGTTATTTCTGCTGAACGGCAGCGAAAACTCGCTAACGGCTTTGCAGAATTCATCACAAAAATGGACTCAAACGACCCAGGGAAGCTTCAGCTACAAGAAGTATATGACGCGTTTATTCAATTCATGGGACCTTCCCCTAATGTCAAGTAAACCATGCGGATACTGCAATGGAATTGTCGGAGCATATTAAATAAGAAACATGAATTAGTGAGTTTAATAAATTCTTTTGATCCTGCGGTAATTTTCTTGAGCGAAACTTGGTTAAAATCTCATTTTCATTTTCGTATGAAAGGTTTTACGGTCATACGGCATGATGCACCCATCTCTGGAGGCACATGCATTTTACTCAAACAAGACATCTACTTTCAGGACGCTCCATTAAACTATATCATACCGGGCACTCAAGCCCTTGTAGTAAAAATTCAAGACTGGACCTTGGTTTCCATATACTGTCCGCCGTGGATAAAAGGTACCTATGTCCAATGGGACAAATTTTTTTCACAATTCTCACAAAACAACACCCTAATCGGTGGCGATTTTAATGCTCACAATCCTCTTTGGGGGAGCATATCTAGTTGCCCCAAAGGGCGGAATATTGAACGGATCACCGTAAAACAGGAACTGGTTATCCTCAACGACGGTTCTCCTACTCGGTTAACAGCTCCTAACATTAATAAAAGTGCAGTAGATCTCACTATTTGCACCGTAGATTTGGCACATAAAACCAATTGGAATGTAATTTATGACACCCATCAAAGCGACCATTTTCCCATTCTAATCGATATCGGCCCACAGGTTATCAGGAATGTCTCTCACTTTACAGCATCCCGTAATCTCCACTCTTTTGATTCTACGCTATTCATGACCTTTCTTGCAGATAAAATCCGTTCTACACTTCCAGCTCCCCATATTCTTGACTATGATCTACTATTATTCTTTATTCATTCTTACTTAGATATTTATCATCCTATTGAACACAAGCGGTTTTTTAAAATGCAGAGAAATGCTATTCGTTGGTGGGATTCCGAGTGTGCGTCTTTAGTTCGTCGTAGACAAGCTGCCTTAAAAGTTTATAGAACATCTGGCTCCTATGATCACTATATCCAATATAAAAAAATAGTCGCTTCTATACATACTATTTTTAATGAAAAACGACGAACAGCATGGAAAGTATTTGTCACATCTATTAATCGACAAACCCCTCTCAAAGATATATGGGCAGCCATCCAACATTTAAGTAATACTCATACAAATTCTGTTTCTCAATCGCATCCTCAAGGAATTGCCCAATTTTACCACCAACTAACACCCGATTACGTGGAACCTTCTTATGAATATAGTTTAATACCTTCCTCCGACAAATTTTCTAGTCTATTACAGAATATCTCCCTCCATGAGCTAGATATGGCACTCGAACATCGAAAAGATACTAGCCCGGGTAGAGATTCTATCACCTATAAAATGTTGAAATATCTACCGTTCCACGCTAAGCAAACGTTGCTAACTACATTTAACGCCATACTCAACAGCCATGCCATTCCTGTCGATTGGAACGATTTTCAAATTTTACCCCTCTTAAAACAAGGTAAACATCCTCAAGACCCAAACGGGTATAGAGATATCGCTTTGGGTTCCTGCCTTCGTAAAACTTTTCAACGAATCCTCTTGCACCGTCTTCTATGGTGTTTAGAATATTATAATATACTTCCAGTGTATCAGTTTGGGTTTTTGAAAGGTCGAAGTACGACAGACGCTCTTAATATATTTTTTACAGACTTATTACTCGCTCGCAGTCGAGGTGACGTTTTGACGGCTATCTTTCTCGATATAAAAGGAGCATATGATAATGTGGACATTGGTGTACTTCTTGCCAAATTATATCAGTGGCAATTTCCTCTTTCGTTTATTAATATCATACGGCAATTATTCACCAATCGTCACATTTTTTTACAGACCAATGGCCAGAGTTTCGATTCTCGATACACTTCTAAAGGTCTCCCACAAGGTGATATTTTGAGCCCTATCTTATATCTGTTATATACCTTTGACTTAGAGCGGGTGATTTCTCAACAGGCTAGGATCCTACAATATGCTGACGATATAGTTATTTATTCCATTAAAGCATCGGCACTTGAATCCCGTACTACCATTGAACGTACACTACCGATCCTCCATAGATGGCTTCTACAGCATAACTTAGAAATCGAATTTCAAAAATCCTCTGCAATGATCTTTACGAGGAAACGAAATTATGATCGTACTCCAATTACCTTTGGTTCCTATGAGATTTGTATCAAAACTTCGATCAAATATTTAGGCATTAAAATTGATAACAAATTACTCTGGAAAGAACATATCGAATATATTCTTTCCAAATTAGAAACTAAATTCCTTATCATTAAATCTCTCACTAAACGCACCTGGGGATCGGATCCATATGTCCTTCTTATGGTATATAAAAATATCATTCGGTCAGTATACGAATATGGCTGTCATTTTCTTGATATAGCATCTAATAGCCAACTACGAAAACTTGATACCTTTCAGTTTAAAATACTCCGCTTAATCATGGGGGCTATGTCCTCCTCCCCAACGAATGCACTTTTAGCTGAAGCATCGGAACCGCCATTAAAATTTCGACGACGACTACTCGCTAGCAAATATCTTCTTAACAAATTAAATAAATATCGCCACCCAATCATCCCGAAACTACAGCTATTACATGAATATTATCAAAATCGGAATGTTAATGAAGAACATCAACCGGCCCTATTATGGGCATTTAACCAATTCGGTCACTTTCGTACTAGCATGGTACAAACGTTAAACCACCCGAAATACTCTATACCTTTTCGAGCTAGTACATTTAAACCTGATATTCTTCACACTATCTTCGAAACTAGTCCTCCAATACTACGAACAAATAGCCTTGTCACGACCAGTTTATTTCAATTTGAGTTCCATAGGCATAACCAAGAGCAATATATTATTTTTTACACTGATGGTTCAAAGACTCTATCCCCTACTGGTGTAGGTGCTGCATTTTACTCCCCCCAACTGGCTATGAACAAACAATTCACTCTCCCACACCTCGCTTCTTCTTTCACGGCTGAAATTTTCGCCATACGCCAGGCTTTATTGTACATAAAATATTCTGGAATATCAAAAGCTCTCATTTGTACTGACTCCTTAAGCACCTTGAAGGCTTTAGACAATCCCGAACATACCAATAATTGGTACATTCAAAATTTACGTAAATTAAGCTATGACTTGTTCCTCCGTAATGTTAAAGTATTATTCGCATGGATTCCGGGCCATTCTGGAATACACGGTAACGTCACAGCGGATATCCTAGCTAAAGAGGCTGCCCAGGGTACTGGATTGGATTACTATATCGCAGTTCCACACACAGACTTATGGGAACACTGTCGTCACTTCATCCACGATCAGTGGTGTGCAGAATGGCGTCGAACTTCCTAGTTGAAAGGTAAGCACTTATTCACGCTTATGCCTGATATTCCTAATAAACCGTGGTTCGCCTTTGGTAACTACACTCGGCGGCATATTACTACAATTATACGGCTTCGCTTAAATCATGTGTGTACGCCTGCTCATCTCTATCGCCTTAATCTTATCGAAAGTAACTTATGTCCATGCGGTCGGGCAGTAGGTACTGTCAACCATATCTTTTTTCAGTGTCAGACATATGAACATCACCGTCGAGAATTCATAGCTAAGCTTCTTCATGCGGGTTACCAACTGCCGTTAAATGTTTCGTGTTTAGTGTTTCAACCGACTTTTCGCGTTGTAGACTTAATACTTAATTTTTTAGTTACCTGTAACATCCAATTGTAACCTTTTCCTTCCCTATAGGTACGAACTTTTGCATCCTAACCCTTATTTGTGGTCCGGTCTGTTTTGTTCGTAGTAAGCCGTCGTGGCAGACCACACAGACGTGAAGCATTAGAACCCTGTGTCCCAGTGTTTTTGTGTTGTCCTAGATAGTTTCGCCTCCATATTCTTGGTATTTTCCTCAGTTTCATTATTCCCGGCTGTCATTAGCTTCATTACATAGCTAACCCTACTATCTTGTAGTGTACTACTTTCTTCTAATGTTGGTACCTCTCCTAGACATTAATTATCCCGCAAACCAGTGACTGGACGTAGCGTCTTACGACGATGTCCAAAAACTAACCAAGAAGAAGAAGAAGAAGAAGGTTCGCTGTCTGCGCCGTAGCTTGTGTATGACGTCGTCTGTTGACTATTTTGACGTAGTCGTTTTTTAAGATAGGAACGATTTTATTGAACAAAATATTAGTTTTTTCGGATAACTCATTTATGTTATAATTAGGATTTGCATACTGATCTAGTGTTATATATAATTCTTCACTTATATTAAGCAAAGGACCTTTAGGTTCTACATTTAATATTTTTAAATCGTTATTTATGTCCGTAAAATTGTGCTTATATTCATGCATATGTTGCCCTATTGCCGAGAAATGATTATGCCTAATTGCGTTTACGTGCTCATTATATCTAGTCGTGAAATTCCTGCCTGTACGCCCCACATAACTTGTTAAACAGTTGTTACATTCCATTCGGTAGACTCCTGATTGAAGATATTTGTTACTACTATTTACTGATTTGCTATTATATATGACATGCCTATTATTTTGTGTAGTCTTAAATGCTATTTTAATGTTATGCTTCCTCAGAACATTGGTTAGTGAATATACGCTCGTATTATTGAAAGTGAAAGTTGCGTAATTTTTTCTGGGTTGATCTGTTTTCGTCAGAGTGGTGTTGGGTCGTGATTTGAACTTACGAATGATGGAATTAACCATTTCTTTTCTATAACCATTTTTTGAGCTATTTCGTGAATTAGTTGTAGTTCATCTTTGAGATCTGCTTTTGACATCGGTATATTAAACGCTCTATAAATCATACTTTGATATGCTGCTTTTTTATGTGGATTAGGGTGATTAGAATCTATTTTTATGGTGTTTATTGTATGTGTAGGTTTCCGGTAAATTTTGAAGGTGAGATGTTTTTCGTGTCTAGTAACCGTTAGATCTAGGTAATTTAGTTGACCGTTACTCTCAGATTCCTTGGTGAATTGTATACATGTATCTATGGCATTTATTTTATCCAATATTGCATTTTCGTTGGTTGTTCTGTTGTCGATGATGACGAATACATCATCCACAAATCTGCACCAGAAAGATATTCCTTCAATTTTACTAAATGCAGTATGTTCTAAGTAGTCTAAGTATATATCTGCTATTATTCCGGAGGCGGGTGATCCCATAGGTAGACCTGTTTGTTGATAAATTGTATCGTGAAATTTAAAGAAATTGTTATTGACTGCAAATTTGAGTAATATCATAAATTCCTCAATTTCCAATGTGCTTAATTTACTATATGTTTTGAGATTAGTTCTGATTATGTTTAAGGTTTTGTCAGTGGGGATATTTGGATACATATTTGTTACATCATAGGAGGCTATGGAATGATATTTATCTAACTTAAAGTTCTTTGTTTTGTTGCAAAAATCTATGGAATTTCGTATGCTCTTATTAGCCTGAAAGGAATAGTGATTTTTTAGAAATTTCTGAATAAATTTATAGAGATTATATGTGGGACTAGATCTATAATTTACTATGGTTCTCATAGGGGTATTTTCTTTGTGAATTTTGGGAAGAGCTTTAGCATGCGGTAACTGGGGGTTCATTATTATTAAGCTATTTGCTTCTGCTTCGGTGAGTAAAAAACGTGTATTCTTAAGCAAGTTTTTTAGGTTTCTTTGTACCGTAATTGTGGGGTCTTTACGTATTGTACGGAATGTGTTATTATTGAACCATTCTTTTGTTTTTTGAATGTATATATCATTCATAAATCAAGATTAAATAGACCTATCGAATCAGTTTCTCTTGGTCGGCAACACAGCACTAAGCAGCAGAATCGAAACATTGTCTGTGTCTGTTAGGTCATCAGCCCAGAGGCTGGCTGGATCCTTAAACAGCACCACCAAAGGCTATGCAGTTATTGGGAAACCACAAAAACCAATGGCAGTACCAAAATGAGATGTACTAGGCAAGACGAGGAGTGAGGTAGTTTGCCATTGCTTTCCTCACTGGGCCAGTGCTATTGTAGCATAGCTAACCCTATGAGCAACACCTTTTATGACACTCAGACACACTGGTTGTGCTCTGAATGTCATTAATCAGCACCACCCATACCCCAGCAGCTTCCATATTGTCACAGCCATGGATGAGACTGGGATTTCAGTGGAAGCTATACTTTGCTCTGGCTTGTGCCACATTATTATCTGCTCGACTAAAGCTTTGTAATTACTGCCTTATTGGAAGAAATTTTACTCATTAAGGCAAAATAAGTATTTTAGTGCCGTTGTAGGCTGTACAGTTTATGTAGGAAATTATGATCACTGGCTTTTGTCTGATGTGATACCAGTGCCTTTCAATTTTTTGAGTGTGATTTGTTGTGTGGTTTGTTTTGAAAAGCGGTGTGTCTTTCATGATTAAATTTTGAATTTCTTAATGGTGCGTGTAACTTTAAAGAAGGCAAAGAAAGTATTAGACTGTGTTGGTAATCTGAACACCTCAACAGAAATGATTTGACGGTACATACTTTAACAATCATGAAAAAGGAACTTTCATTCTTATAAGCACGTAAGCTAGTGTCTGGTGGTGGTGAGTTAGGTTGTTATTTTGTGTGTGTGGTTAGTATTGAAGGATGAAGAAAATAGCGACCTATTTTACATTCACCCAGACATCGAAAAAGCTCCAAGTTAACAATTCGAATGTAAACAATGACGGGAAAACACCAACAGTATCATGTGGTGATGAAAAAGAAGATCACGCTAAAGAGCTTTCAGTTGCGTGTATCAGTGAAAGACATTCCTGAATGCTGGGATTTGGAGAAAAATATGGAATTTTGCAGTAAGTACAGTATGAATGGTTGGTGGTAAAATATAAGAAACTTGGCTGGAAAATTTGTAAAGACGTTGGCGATCTGCAAACTGAAAGCACATCACGAGGGATGAACATTTCACAGCAATGGCTTTCAGTTTATATTTGTGCAATTGGTAGAACTGAAAATAAATGTCAGCAAATGTTTTCTCTCCAAAAGAAAATATTTAAACATAAAGAGAGTTCAACTCATCAAGCTGCAGTTAAAATACGAAAAACAGCAAAATTTAAAAATTTGGAAACAGCATGCAGTAAGGATTTTGAAAAAGAAAAGGAAATAACTGCAATGTATTATGAACAGCATATAAAGTAGTTAAGAAAAATCAAGCCTTCCACGATTTCACAACTGAAATCGACGTGCAAGAGTTGAATGGCGTTCATTCAACTCATATTGCAACAGAAATGAGAAATAAGGTAGCAAACAGATAGTGCATGGGAATAGTAAAACTGGCCTCCTTATACATGAAAGTACCATACTCACTGAGCTGTTCCATGGCTAAATGGTTAGCGTGCTGGCCTTTGGTCACAGGGGTCCCAGGCTCGATTACCAGCAGGGTCGGGAATTTTAACTTAATTGGTTAATTTCGCTGGCACGGGGGCTGGGTGTATGTGTCGTCTTTATCATCATTTCATCCTCATCATGACGCGCAGGTTGCCTACGGGAGTCAATTCAAAAGACCTGCACCTGGCGAGCCGAACTTGTTCTCGGATACTCCCGCCACTAAAAGCCATACGCCATTTAATTTTTACTGAGCTGTTTCAGTAGTGGCGATTGGAAGTTAGAAGTGTGTGTGTGGGGGGGGGCACAAAAATGTATAGACAGGAAAAAGTACCCAGGTTTAAGGGCTATAGTAGAGGGGGAGGGGGACAACATAAACATTGAAAGAAATATAGCTACAAGATGGTATGTTTTTTAATGTTCTCGGAGCAAATTTTGATAGAGACATAAAGATTGAGCCTACCAACTTTAGTGCGGTAATAATAGTACTATACAATAAAATATTCACCAAAGGAACAATAAGTACACATGTACTATAATTAAATAAAAGTTCGGCGTGATTATACAAGTGAAATATCATTTAGTATTTGACTATACACTAACAAAGTAACAGACACTAGATAAAACTACACAGACACATTTACTGAGTCAGAGGAGGATGATGATGAAGCAAACTTAGCCTAAGAACTAAAATGCAATAAGTGAAAATAATTCCAACCAGTATATTTGTGCAAGTTATTATCTCAGCAATCCAAGAGACCAATCTACCATGTCTTTATTCTGCATCAGAAGAAAACAATGTACCTTGATTCCTCCCCCCCTCCCCCCCCACACACACAAACAAGCTAAGATGATATGAAATACCTTCAATAATGAATTGTATAGAATATTATAGTATAGTGGAACAAAGACATAGAGATCTGAGATACAAAGTGGAGTTCTCTAACATGTAACAAAATTCTGGATAGTATGCTCTACCAGTGAATCTTGAGTGATAGATGCTGAGAAGCAGCCTTGAATCCAACTCAATCCTTTAGTACTATTCTATTCAGTTTGTGACTTGTTCGGCACGTCTTCTTTCTTCCCATTATCTCTATTCTCTCACTCCTCCTCTTTCTCTCTGCTTCCGTGATCTGAATCTGGATCTTGGTGTCCGTCCATCTGTGACCTTCCACGAGCTTTCTGTATTTGGACCTATCCTGTACTGTCATCAGTGAATATTTTTCCTTAATGCCAATAGTCTCCCAATCTTCTCTGACTTCCTTCATCCACTTATTTCCAGTTAAGCAGGTTGCATTCCATATCTTCTACATCAGCCTACTGTCATCCTTCCTCATGAGATGTCCAACAAATCCTAACCCTCTCTTTCTTATCACGCTTGAGATTGGTTCTATACTCTCATATAGTTCCTGCCTTGATCTGTGTACCCAGATTTCACCTTCTTTTTGGTGCCTCATATATGTTTCAAGATTCTTCTTTCCACCTTCTCCAATTGTATGCATGCTCTCTTGCCCAATGTCAACGTCTCAGTTTCATATAATGCAGCATTTCTGATGGTTATCATGTAGTATCGCAGTTTGGCAATCCTCAGGAGGTTCTTCTTTCCATATGTAGTCATGGCTGCATATCGTAGTTTCAGCAGCAGTTGAGCTCTGTCTGTAGTACTTTTGTTGCTTTGTACATAACCCATGATGTTCTCACCTAGGTACCGGAAGCTGTCGACTCTCTCTACCACTTGGCCTTTTGCATTCCAATTGGTCTTCATATTCAGTACCTTCATCTTGTTGTAGGCTTTTTTTAGACCAACATTTGCTACAGTCTCAGCTAGATTTGCTAGTGCCAACTTTGTGTCTTCTTCCTTCTCATGTAACAATACCATATCATCTGCGAAGGCAAGGCAATCCACTATGACATTGTGTTTGATCTTATATCTAGCCGTACACCTTCAATTCCCATGGTTATATTCAACTGTCTCCACTACTTCACCACTTCATCCAAAACTAGGTTAAATAATATTGGCGACAGACCATCCCCTTGTCGGACTCTTGTCTTAATTTCGAAGCTGTCTGACAACATACTCCAGTAACTTTCTCTAGCGGTTGTAGCCTCCAGTTTCCCCCACCAATGCATGTGTCGAAGAATCCAATCCTCTGTCGCGTAGGATCTTCAGTAGTGTGTTCCTGTCTATCGAGTCGTAGGCTTTTGCGAAGTCTACAAATGTCACTATTGTGTCCTTTCCTTTCCTTTTCTGTGTCTGTGTTCTATGATTCTGTTGAGTCCAAAGATCTGTTCTATGCAGTTTCTCCCTTTCTGGAAACCACCCTGGTCCTAGGGCCGATTCAAGCTGTGCTTCCACTCTATTCAGCAATAATCTCGAGAGTATCTTGTACCCAATGTTTAGCAGTGAGATATGATACCTTTGTAGTTATCCAGTACTCTTTGTCTCCTTTCTTATGTACTGGTATTTGTATAGCTTCTTTCCAGTCGCTAGGTATCTTCTTATTTATCCAGATGTCCATTATTATTCTATTCATGCTTTCTTCCATTGCAGTACCAGCCCATTTGATCTCTTCAGCGCATATACCATCATTACCTGCTGCTTTGTTGTTCTTGTGATCCTTGATTGCCTTCACAACTTCTGTTCTGGTGGGTGCTCGTCCCTGGTTGATGTCTCTGCTGTACTGTAGTGTCATACTCCCTGTGAGTGCTTCTGTGTTCAGTAGATCTTTGAAATATCTTGCCATTTCCTCGCATATGTCTTTTTCACCTAGTTTCAACTTGCCATCTTGTCCTTTCACAAAAGGTTCTTTCACCTCATAACCCTTTATCCTGCTCTTTATCTCCTTAAAGAAGGATCGCAATTTGTTTTTCTTAAACTCATGATCAGCTTCTTCCAGCCTCTCATTCCACCTTTTCCTTCTGGCATTCCTGATTGTCTTGGCAGCCATCCTTCTCACTGTCTCGAATGTCCTCTTCCTTCTTGGTAGTCTGCCACCTTACTCACATCTTCCTCCTGTACTCTACCGCCTCTTCACATTCTTCTGTCCACCACTCATGGTTCCTTCTCTTGTTATTAGTGGCCAATCGTTTGGATTCTTCTCTAACCTTGTCCTTTAAGTTTTCCCATTTACTCTCCACTGTCAGGTTCTTCATGTTTTGATCTCTGTTTTTGTTCAGCATTTCTCTGTCGATCTGGTGTGAGTTTGTGTTCGTGTTTCTCCTAGTTCTGTTTGGTATCCATCTACATTTGATTTCAGTGAGATAGTGGTCAGACTCCATTCTGCTGTTTTTCCTGACTTTGGTGTTCATGATCTCCGCAAGGTTTTTGTCTCAGATCGGTATGTGGTCTATCTGCCTTTCACCAATTCTGTTGCCTGAACTTACCCAGGGTGTCTTTTTACTCGCCTTGGCTTTATAGTGTGTGTTGTCTTTCTACTCACCTTGGCTTTATAGTGTGTGGTCATGATTCTCATCCTGTGTCTTTTGCACAAGTTTGCAAGCCTTTCTCTATTCTTATTTGTTCTCTTGTGCGCAGGGTAATCCTCTACATGGCCTTTGAAACTCCTTTCAGTGCTTAGCTGTGCATTGAAATCCCCCAGCAAGATCGTGACACCTCTCTTGTTTGCTTCCGTTACTACCTTATCCAGTGTGTTTCAGAAGTTCTCTGTCCCTGCCTTGTTTTTTTGTTCTTATCATTTGTTGGGGCATGTGCATTGACAAGTGTGTAAGTTTTATTGCCAATTTCATCATGAAGTACGAGTCTTTCATTCACACCCCTCCAGTCAATGATACTACTCTAGAAGCTTCGGTCTACTATAAACACCGTACCAAACATAAACGGCTGTTGCTTCATCCTGATACCCGGTTTTCCCTTCAATATTACATATTCTTCTGATTCCACCGTATTTTCATCTCTGAATCTCGTTTCCTGTAGAGCCAGTATGCCAATTCCATGTTCTCTCATTGCATCTAGGACTTGTTTCAGTTTCCCCACTCTGATCATGGTCTGTATGTTGATGGGTTGCTAATTTAGAGGTTCTCTTGGGGCTGATCTTTTATGTCCGGCATATTGAGGACGTTAAGGTATTGGGGAGCTCCGACTCTCTCTCCACACACGAGCAGGTTCTCCAGAATCCGACAACCTGCTTGCATCGACCGAGGTCGACGGACGATTAACCTCCTGGGGTAAAGTAGGGATTATCATGTGCTCCATGGTTACTTTACAAGCCGAAGTATTAAGCTGGGCTACCACAGCATCGGTAGCATTGTTACAACTGAGGTAATGAGCCCCAGAGGGCATTTTATACCTTCTGCCAGGATAATGTTCACCCTAGTTGGTCAGGGCTGGGAGTAGGCATTTCCTCCATACCCCACCATTAGCTATGGTTTTCCCACCAATACCCCAGTCAATAAGGTTCTTGTAGATTATTCTTACAGAAGTCCTAAAAGTAGACATTTCAAAAGATGACCAGCATTTGTTGACAACAGGAGTGTAATACAGTTGAAACTAATAAAGATGACCCTCTCTAGTGTGTTTTTCTGGTTATTAAGCCATTATTTCAAAGTCCCATTCCATGTCCTATTAAATATCTGCTAAAGAAACCTGGATAGTGCATTTATGTCACTCCTTAGTATGTTTGTAACTCCTGCCACAAGGAATTTAATTAGCATTCCAGGCCACATTGGATGCAGGACACACCAGTGACAACTGACCTGGGTAAGGATTTGGTAGAGACTTAATTTCATGGCCCGAGACTGTGTAGCGCGGTAACGTGTTGGCCTACAGTTAGGCTGGATGCACATCAAGATCCAGTTGACCACAGATCAGGGCAGGACAGTGCAGTGCTGACAATACTGTGTAGTGCATGTGAGCACACATTGCCACAGTGTCTCATTGGGTTTCAGAAAGAAGGAACAATGGTTTTTTCCAACTCTGTAAAGGGAGTCCTCCTTCCTCTTTTCATGACTCCCTCTTGTCTTAGTCTTCAAGAATTCCTTCCTTCACAATTTTTTTTCTCATTTTGATAGCCATCTTCACAATTTCCCATATCGATATGAACTGATGAACACGCGGTTTTTTACCTTCAGACAATCATAACAAAATTCATCACCATTGCCAGTTAACACAACTGAACATCATTTCCTTGTTAGCCTTGTTCAGCACTGATATGGACAGTGCAACAAAAGTCTAAATTCATGAATAGCCCTGTTATCATAACTGGTAAGGTAGGACTCTATAAAACACAAATGATCAAAATACTGACCGAGTGGCTGCACGGTTTGAGTCACGTAATTGTCAGCTTGCATTCGGGAGATAGTGGGTACAAATAACACTGTCGGCAGCCCTGAAGATGATTTTCCATTTTCACACCAGACAAATACTGGGGCTGTACCTTAATAAAGCCATGGTTGGTTCCTTCCCACTCCTAGCCCTTTCCTATCCCATCATCGCCATAAGATCTGTGTCAGTTCAATGTAAAGCAAATTTTTAAAAAAGAAAGAAAGAAGAAGATTGGAAATTACATTCTCTATAACTTCTGATGTAGTGTTTATAGTTAGGGCCACTAATAGCATGGGTATTTGAAAATTAAACTTTAGACTTTCCCCTAAACTACAATTTCACCCACTGTGAATAAAATGTTTAGCCTAGATAGTAGTTCCTTTTTCCCCCGACTTTACATGATGATTTTCATTAAATTCTGTTCAGCCATTTTCTTGTGATGCGTGTATATACACACATGACAGAAAATCAAAATTAAAAATTGTGTTGAGGTCCATATGGTTCACAGTGCATAAAACATAGTAAGACCAATTGTGAGTGAATTGTGTAACAACATATGTAAATTAGGCCTAATGTACTTATGCATAGTGCTTTGCAGGACATTCAGTCATGGAAAAGAAGAAAGCTGAGAGCTAAAACAATTTCAAATTATGAAAAATTAATGTTTATTCAGAAAGTGGATGCTAATCTACACATGAAATGCGAACATATTGCCCAGATATTGGACATTCCTATGATGACTTTAAACACAATAATTGTAAGCAACTGAAAGAAGACTGGGAATACTTGTCTCGCAGGAGGAAGCAGCAAAATGAAGCTTGTTCGCAAAAGCCAGTTTCTAGATTTAGAAGATATCCTGGTGAAATTGTTTAAACAAGCTTGGGCTTTGTATATTCCTACTGATGGAACAGTGATTTGAGCCAAGGCATTAAATTTACTGCCAAAATGGTATTATGTCACTTCAAGGCATCTAATGGATTGCTTGAAGGTTTTTAAAAAAGGAATAAACTTTCATACAAATCTGTATGTAGGGAAGCTGCCAGTGTCAATGTCGATACTGTTCAGACTTGGAGAGATATAACACTGCCAGAAATCTTAAAGGACTCTAGCCCTGATGATGTTTTTAATGATGCTGAAACAGGGCTGTTTTTCCAGCTTCTTTCTGATAAAACATACACGTTCAAGGATGGGAAATGTCATGAAGGCAGACTCAGTAAAGACACAGACTAACAGTACTATTATACTGCAATGACAGAGGTACGGAGAAACTGATGTAAAAAAGGGGGGGAGTGGAAGAATTCACGCAGTTTTAAGAATGTACATACCTTCCCATGCCAGTACACAGTAAATACCTAAGCTTGGATGACGTCATCAATTTTTGAGAACTTGTTGCGAACACTTGATGCCAGAAAGGGAGTGCGGCAGAGGAAAAACATACTGTTCATTGCACGATGTGCTGTGCACCCAACTAATACATCTCATGAAGCAGAAATGTACAAAGAAACTCGTGCAGAAGAGGTTGACTTTCATTTAAACAGCTTCACGTAAAATTTCAATGTTAAATGATATGCATTTCTTAAAATGTGCTTGGGAATCTGTAAACAAGACCACAATTGGAAACTGTTTCCGCAAATCTGGCTTCATTCGTTTAGCCACTGATGACGATTTCAATGGAAATAATGAAAAAAACTTATCATATGGATGAAGAATTTAGCCACCTTGGGACAAATGAAGAAGAGATGAATTTTGTCACTTATGTTGAATGTGATAACAATGTTGCCGCCTTTGAAATGCAGACGGTAGATGAAATTCATGAACAGCTGATGATTGATAAAGACAGTAATGAACAAGAACCTGAGGATAAAAATAAAATGTGTGATACCTGCACAGCAGGACCAAAGACATTCGGCAGCAATAGAAGTTATGGACATATTGCGACGTTATATGTCAAGTTTTGTTCTGGATGACGGTGTAATGAATTATGTTACCAAACTGGATACTCTTGTATGTACTTTGGAACGAAAGAAGTAGTCTACTTAAGACAGGTTTTTTGCACGCAAGTGATGATATGTATTTTTAAACATGTGTTTCTTTATTCTGAATCAAATTCTTGATAATTTTTGTGCATTTAAATTTTTTATGCAAATACTGACGTGCATAGTTCAAGTTTCTATGAACGTTCATCCTTGATGTTTTACTGTGTTGGTGTTTTTAAAATGTACTATTTCTTTATTCATTTCATTAATTATAACTGTAAATTCTTGTTTCTTTGTTCAATACTTAATTAGTTTTACATTCAAACCTAACCTTAAATTTAACAATGGACAGTAACTTTTAAAATTTTTAGAACATTTCCTCTTTATGATGTTATTTTTTTCCGTCTCCAAAAAACATCCTAACCGGTTTTTGCTGTAAGTATACAGGAAGGTTTCATGGAATACAGTAGGGTTTGAGAATGGTTTGTGTAGAAATAATAAAGCAGTAGAAATATTAATGTAGCACAAGGTACAGTATAATATTTATTCTGAAACATGTCCTGTCACCTGATCTATTAATAAACAAAGAGCTAAGAGATGTGACAAGACCTACACCTAGCATTCAGGAAAGGTTTATAAAAGACTGAACTTAGGAACTTCTAATTATCATGAAAGTAGGGTAAATATCAGTCTTTCTCCTTTCATTATAGTACTTACTAGCAAACTACACAAAGTTTTCTAAAAACCTGTACAGCAAAATTAATAGTTTTGAGGTTATTAAAACTATTTTAAAAAATCATCAAATGTTAACCTATAAAAGGACATTTAGCTGGATGTGAAAGAGTGGATCTATGGAAAACAGTCTAGCTGTTGTACGGAACAGGAGAGTATCTCTGCACATCATTACACAATATGGTTTCAGGGAGAAAATTACAGTTTTTTAAAGTAGTTTCTAAACATATAAGGGAAACAACTTATTACAACTTAGAACAACACTGTTTGAATACTTGGTTAGTAGCAAACTGATAATCACGAGTCACTTCATATGCTCATCCTTGTCCTTTTTCCACCTGGTAATTACTTCTTTACCTTAACCTCTTAACATGAAAGCCTGAGTATACTCGGGGTTTTATATATTTATAAAAAATAAAATCCCGAGTATACTCGGGAATGTCACTCAATGGTCGGTACCTAATTTAAAAGCCCAAATATACAAGTTTCTTGTTGTTTCTCAATATTTCTGCCAGATGTTTATGAAATTATTACTTTAGGGTCCTATTCAGGGGGGTGAAACTCTAATAGGGCTTTTGGTTCCAATCTGTAGCTAGCTTCAGGTAGTTTCAGTCTCTTTTTCTAGATGGCGCTGGAGGTCATTCATAACGTGTAAATACCCGACTGTCAGTCTCATGGATGGACGCAAATGACGACCATACTTATCTGATTATCTTATTATTCGAAAGCTTTTGACACCATAAGCAGAACCATACTGTTAGAAAAATTGGAGAGTTTCATTGGTAGTACGAACTACCTTATAACGCTGATTAGGAACTTACTGCTCAACAATTCAATAGAAGTAGATGATGGCATTACCAAATCTATTATTTTGGAACAAACAACCGGAGTATTACAGGGAGACTCGTTAAGTCCATTATTATTCATCATTGCGACGGCAGACATAGTAGATTTGGTAAACCAGGAAAGCGTCAAACTATTAATGTACGCTGACGATATGGTCTTAACATCAACGTCAGAGAAGGAGCTCCAGGAATCATTCAACCAAATAATAGGCTGGATAAAGAAAAATGAGCTCAAACTGAATGTAGAAAAAACAGTGTCCATGACGTTTAGAAGAGGGGGACCTCATGAAATCTTCTATTGTGAAGACCAAGAACTTAAGTCCGTAAAGCATTTTAAATACTTGGGCGTAATTTTTCAAACCCAAGGTAATGTTTTCACCCTCCATCTCATAGACCGTCTAAATGCATCTATGAAAGCAATATCTGACATTAAGCACCTGAGAAACTTGTCTTTAGAAACGGCCATGAAACTCTTTCATCTAAAAATCAGCCCTATAGCAACATATGGCTTGGAAAACATTTGGGAACATTTGAGTATGAAACAGTTAGATAAAATCGAGAAGTTGAAGGCAATCTGCTTGAAACGGGCTCTGTGCCTCTCCAAATATTCTCCTTCCCGGCTCGTGTATGAGCTATCCAGAGAGGGATTTTATGTGGAAGAGCTAAGGTTACAGTTGTTACTTCCAGCAACAACACCATATATACATCTGCTTCGAGACCTACGATCGAAGAAGGCTGACATCTGGGAAGATTTCTACTCTACCGATGCCATGCTAAATCGCGAGTGGGTTCAAGGTGGATATGAACTGCGACACCTGCTGACAAGGTTCTCCGTTCATGGGTTCCATTATAAACTGTGTAATATTAAGCGTTATCATGAACCAGGTTTGAACTGTGTATGTTTAAGATGTGGTGCACACTGTACTAGGTACCATGTTTTAAATTGTAAACAGCGATCAGAATCACTGGTGAAATTTTGCAACGAAGACTAATGTTCTATATAGGAATTCTTTGCACATTGTGCGCGTTAAATAAATTATTATAACGTGTAAATAGTTATATACACGTTCTGTAGATGGCACGCAAGTAAGCATGAAATGAGCGTTGTTAATAATTAAAGGCAGTTTGTCTCGAAGTGAAGTATTTAAAGTATTTCAAGTCTAACCTCAATCAGTGGGCACTTCTCACAAATTAATTAGTCATAAAACGTCAAGCATTGTGGAGATAATATTACAGAATTGCATCGAATTCGACTCTACCCAATCGATTAACCTTGTTCGAACTTATATCGATTTTAATCGATAATTCCCATGATGCTACAGTATTTGTGTTTTTTGAATTCCAAGTGCTCATGTGCTTGTGATGTAAATCTTAGTTCAGTGTCGTGCGAGCATTCAACTGAAGCAGATCGTTGATAGTGTTCGCTGTTCTTGCCTGGTGTTGAACTGTTCGGAGTGTGTGAAGCGACTACGTCCTGTCACTGGCTACCTATAGATAAGTAATAGAGTGCATAGTTTTAAGGGATGTCTCTAGATAGTGGAGGTGGTGGTTTGGGTAGACCTCCAGATTCGATTCCTGTATCGAAAGAAAACCTAATCCTGGAACAAGTTTCTTTAGAAGGGATGATTGTGGATAAAGATATACCTAATCAAGAAGTTATGGATAGAGACAGAGTTACAACTCCTAACACTAATAATAATACAGTGTCTCACAATGATAAACCCAACACTTATTCAGACATGCACATAGGGCCGTATATTGTCTATGTCGAATCGGATTATCCTGAAAAAAAAATAGGATACCTACACCCGATGGCTTTAGGCAGACTTTTTTATGAACGGCAGATTCCCAACATCAAAGCCATTAATAAAAAGGGCCGAAATCGAATTCAAATTACTTTTAGCACTCGAAAGGATGCCAATAATTTTCTTTCCAACCCGATTCTTGAAGAGAAACGCTTGAAGGCATTTGTACCTTCCTCCAATATCCACAGAGTAGGTCTGGTGCGGGGAGTAGATACAACTATATCAGAGACTGAACTATTACAGTACATTGATTCCCCATACCCAGTGATCAAGGTTCAAAGAATGAATCGCAGATCGTCCAAAGAGGGTAAGACCGAATACATCCCTACCGGTACGGTAAAGGTCATCTTTCAATCTCAGCAACTACCAAAGACCGTTTCCATCTTTAATGTCATTCTGGAAGTCCAAGCATTCATTTTTGCACCTCTCATTTGTCGTAAATGCCAAAGATATGGCCATCCATCGACAAATTGCAGAGCTAGCGAACCTCGCTGCGGGAAATGTGCATTAACTCATAACACCCAGGAGTGTACACAGACATTGGTGAAATGCATCCATTGTGACGGAAATCATCCGGCAGGGGATGAAAGGTGTACCGAACATCAGAGACAGAAGGAAATTAAACGGATCATGAGTGTTGAGAATAAGTCCTTCTTGGAAGTAAAAAATTATTTTGCTCCTTTGGAACAGGATTTTAATCCTTTAACATTACCGCAACATTTCCCCTCGTTGGTACCTTCTTCTAGTACGTCTGACCCATTAACCCCTCGTAAAAGGAAGTTTTCTGCTATTGTAACTAGCCCACCCCGAAAACCATGTAGACCAGGTTTCGATCGAAGTAACTACATGAATTTGATAAGGGACCCTCCACGAGACCAACAATCTATTCCGGCAATCAGATCTCAGTTACTTTCTAACTCTGGGAATGTACACCAAATTCATAGTTCTACTAGTGTCCGTTCTGGGAGCTGTGTTCCTGAGGCTTCTGTCTCTAAGAAGGGTGAATCTTCTAATGTACGCATTCAGTCTGAGGGGAAATTTCAAGAATTATCGAAAAAAATTGACTTCATAATGAATCAAATGGGACAAGATGTTCAGTGGCGTCATTTACTTAAAGTTTTACACGATGAAGTTATTACTCTATTAACACATCACTAACAATGAGAATTTTGCAGTGGAACTGTCGGAGTATTTTAAACAAGAAACACGAGTTAATTCAGATTATACAAGTTTTTGATCCACAAATCGTTATCCTTAGTGAAACATGGCTCAAACGAAACTATCACTTCCGAGTCACTGGTTTCAATGTCATACGTTTAGATGGTTATGTTGCGAATGGTGTGTGTATCCTTATTAAAAATAGTATTGATTTCCAAGTCAGAGAGATCAAATATGAAATTCCCAATGTTCAAACAATCGCAATTACTATCAATAATTTAACCGTCGCTTCCTTATATTGTCCTCCTAAAATTAGACCGACATATGACCAATGGAAGAATTTCTTCGCACAATTCCACACGTCCACTATTATTGGGGGCGATTACAATGCCCATAATCCAATTTGGGGAAGTGTTTCTTGCTGCAAAAAAGGCCGGGATATCGAGAACATCATAAATAAATCCCCTCTTACAATTTTGAATGATGGATCACCAACACGGATCACTGCGCCCAATACTAATCCCAGTGCTGTCGATCTGACTATTGCAACTATTGATTTGGCTCATAAGCTTTTGTGGCAAACAGGGAATGATACCCACCAAAGTGATCATTTTCCTATTTTTATTACTATCACATCAACCGAGCTCCGAAAGCCACAAAAATTTCCGAAGAGTGTACGACAAATGAAACATATGGATACTTCCTTATTTCAAAGGTATATTCAGGATAACTTGTCCCTTGTCGATAACGAAGGGAATAATGATCAATACCAGACATTACTAAATATTATAACGCTGTATTTAGACACGTACCATCCACCTGAAATTAAATACCCGTCTCAATATTCCCCACACGTTCGTTGGTGGGATGAAGAATGTTCGGCATGTGTACAGCGTCGAAAAAATGAAGGAAATTCCGGCATGACGGGACAATGGCGTCTTATCTTCAATACAAGAAAATAGCCGCCCAGATCCAAAAATTATTCAATGAGAAACGACGATTGGCTTGGAAAATGTTCACAACTTCATTAAATAGGCAAACTCCTCTTCAAGACGTCTGGTCTGCAATTCGAAATTTATGCAACTCCAACCGCAATAATCCACCCCATAACGACTGGGATAGTACGACTCTCCTTCAATTTTATCAAACTCTAACTCCTGATTATGTCGTACCTCAGCTCCAATATCCGATAACTGGTATTACGCATAAATTTCAAACCTTGCTGCGACCTATCATCCCATCGGAATTCGATGTTGCTTTATATCATACGAAAACCACTTCCCCAGGAATGGATTATATATCCTATCATATGCTTAAAGTTTACCCCCACAAGCTAAGAATATCCTCCTTCACAAATTTGACTATATCTTGGAATTTGGTACTATACCTATGGAGTGGAACTATTTCGTATTAGTGCCTATCATGAAACCTGGTAAACCGAAATATGATCCAACTAGTTACAGAGGAATTTGTCTAAGTTCTTGTATTCGGAAACTGTTTCAAAAGATCTTACTCAACAGAATAATGTGGGCTCTAGAATATTATGAATTACTACCGAAGTACCAGTTTGCATTCCTCAAAGACCGCAGCACGACAGATGCTTTGAATATCTTATTAGTCGATATATTGTTAGCAAAATCCAGAAAACAACACGTTATGGCTGCCTTTAGATATTAAAGGTGCTTACGACAATGTTCATGTTCCCATCCTACTCCAGAAACTAAGTACTATGGATTTTCCTTCCACGTTGCTTAATATCTTAGGACAATTATATACGTATCGACGCGTAAGTCTCCCTCAAATCGCTCATCAAAACAATTGCCGCTCTGTATCCGTTGGGCTTCCACAAGGGGACATTTTAAGTCCGATTATGTATATGTTGTATACTGCGGATCTTGAAAAGGAAATTGTCAAAACGGCTCGGATACTGCAATATGCCGATGATATAGTAATCTACTGCACTCAAAATACCATAGAAGAATGTCGTCTTACTCTAGAGAAGACTTTAGAATTCCTGCAGACGTGGATGATACAAAATGGTTTAGAGATAGCACCGGCAAAAAGTTCAATTCTCATATTTACCCACAAACGTATATATGATAAGTCTCCCATTAGATGCGGTGAACAGGAAATCTCCGTCAAAGAAACCGTTAAGTATCTAGGGGTAACAATTGATAATAAACTATCGTGGAAAAATCATATTGCAGAGATCTGTCGCAAAACGGAACAAAAGCTACATGTACATCAGATAGTAACATGGCGGCTGTAATATTGTGTGATGTATGTTTGTCTCTTAAAATAGTGTTTGTGGCGGGTAATTAAAGGAGTTTGAAGCTTTCCTACGTTATAGTATTGTACATTTCGTAGTGACTATTGAAAGGAAAAATCACGTTCTGCTGGCTAACCTTAAAGTGTTGTGTAATTATATAATTTCTTATTCTCGTTTTGTGGTAGTGTAATTGTAGGTTATGTCACGGAATAAGCAAAAGCAAAAGAATAAGAACAAGAACAGCAGCATGATGGATACCCAGGGTCAGTTAAAGTGTCTCGAAGTGGACGAAACTAACATCCAAGTTGCTGAAAGTGGACTTGACAATCTAGAATCAACTGTTCGTGAAATACTGAGTACTTCTACGTTCTTCGATTGTATCCTTGAGCGACTAATCGATAAAGTAATTGACAGGCTTAAGGACAGCATCGACTTCAATACGAAGATTATTGAAGATCTTAGAAAGGTAGTGAATGAAAAAGATACAAAAATAAAAGAACTGCAACTAGAACTTGAAACTATGAAATCGAAATCTTGTGACGAGATTGATCAACTTAATCAATACTCACGACGTAATAACGTGGAAATTCATGGAATACCAGAACTACAAAGTGAAGATGTATATAAATTAGTCACGAATATTGGGCCAGCAGTTGGCTGTGTAATCAATAAAACAGACATTGACATTGCTCATAGAATTCCAACATCCAATAAATCTCTGCCTAGACCTATTGTGGTTAAGTTCGTGAATAGATGGAAGAAGCATGAACTTATGGTTGCAAAGAAAAATGTTAGGCAACTTTCATCCACTGCACTTAATATTAATGCCACTAACCATACTATTTACATCAATGACCACCTAACAGCTAAATCTAAAGGTCTTCTTAAGAGAGCTAAAGACCTTAGAGCGAAAGGCTTCAAGTATGTGTGGTCAAGGGATGGGAGAATTTTTGTAAGGAGAAATGATACTTCCAGCATTATACATATCAAAAACATAGATGATGTCTTAGCTCTCTCTTCCCCTTAGGACTTAGGTAGGCTATTTACTTGTAGACACATGAAAAATCAACATTATTTTTTATGGAAGGTTCCGAATTCCAACTAAGTGAACTACAGGAGCTTACTAACAAAGATGGAATTAGAATTCTGTACATCAACTCCCAAAGTATTCGTAATAAGTGGAGTAATTTACTTTATACAATACAGGAAGCACAATATCCGGAAATCATTGTAATTGTTGAAACATGGGTTTCCCCTAAGGAAGAAAAATATTTTAATCTAAATGGATATGATGGTCTCTTTTGCTCTAGATCACATAATAGGGGTGGTGGAATTGCCATTTATATAAAGGAACCATATAAGGCTAATGTATTATTATCTATTAACAGTAATGCCAGTTCATATAGTATATTATTAATCGAGATAAAGGGTTTTGTGAATGACATTCACTTAGTAGCAGTATATAACCCTCATACCAAATTTTCCAAAGATTTTCTAAAATGTTTAGAAGATATTTGGAATAAAAGTGGTAAAACATTTTGTATTACTGTTGGTGACTTTAATATAAATAAATTAGAAAATAGTCATATATCTACTGAGCTTCAGAATCTCTGTGGGTGTTATAATCGGAGTTCATGTAACACTGTCTTTCCTACTAGAATTTCATTGACAACTAGTACACTTATAGATCATTTTTACATAAACATAGTCTGCAAATATAAAATATATAACATAATAAATGATCTGAGTGATCACAATTTATTAATCTTGGATATTAATATTACACCCAAAATGAATACACAAAGAAATTATGTAATTCAACCTACAAAATACCATGTCCCATCTATGGAAAAATACATGTCTCAAACGCCATTAACTATAAATGAAGAGGATAGCTCGGATATCATAACAAATAAATTAATGACATATTTTAAAGAAAGTACTGCTTTAGTTAAAACTGAAAGTCCTAATCTAAATAAGAAAGTTAGACCCTTTTGCCCATGGTTTACTTCAGAGCTGTTAAATTTAATCAAACAAAAAAATAAATTATATTATAAAATTAAAAGACAACAGATGAGATTTAGTATGGGATGTGGCTATGTTTCACAGCAGTTAATACAAGACTATAAAGACATACGTAACAGGGTTACTAGAATGAAAAGAGATCTAGAAAATAATGATTATATCAATAAGTTAAACAGCACAAATAATCAGTGGAAAGTTATTAATAATATTCTAACAACTAATAACAGTAACAATGAAGAAATACAACTGAAAGTAAATGATAAGTTGGTGACTGATTCTAGTCAAATTTCTACTATATTTAATAACTATTTCACTGATATGGGTCTGTCTTTAGCTAAGAAAATTCCTCAGTGTAAATACCCTCACCTTGAGCCTGGCCCATCTAATTCCTTATTTTTAACCCCTACTAATGAAAATGAAATTGAACAAATAATTAATAATCTTAAAAACAGTTGTAGTGTTGACTGTTTTGGTATTAGTAATATTCTTGTAAAGAGACTCTCCAAATTTATTATACCTCACATCACAAAATTAGTTAACAAATCTCTATCAGAGGGTAAAGTACCAGCCAAACTTAAAATCGCCAGAGTTGTACCAATCTATAAAGGCATGGATAAATTTGATGTAAGTAATTACAGACCAATCTCCATACTACCTCCTTTATCTAAGATTTTAGAACAAGTGGTTAAAAAAAGATTATTAGATTTGTTGTTAAATAATAAATATTTTTATCAATTTCAGTATGGTTTCCTACCACACTCGAGTACCAGTAATGCTATTGAGGATATTATTATTAAACTACAACAAGCTTTAGACTCAGGTATGTTAGCAGCTGGTTTATTTATAGATCTTAAAAAGGCTTTTGACACAGTTGATCATAAAATTTTATTACATAAATTAGAAGCAGCAGGCATTAGAGGCATTGCATTGGATTGGTTTGTTGATTACCTCTCTAATAGGGAGCAGTTTGTTACATGTAATAATAATCAGAGTAATGTGAAGGTGATCTCAATTGGTGTGCCTCAGGGTTCTGTGCTTGGGCCTTTATTGTTTCTTATCTTCATTAATGATATTGGTCACCTTAAATTAAATGGAAGACTATCCATTTTTGCTGATGACACTAATATTTTTTATACAGGCTCTAGCAATCATGAACTTGAACAAAATATGCAGCAGGATATTCGATTACTTGAAACATGGCTTAATTCCAACCGATTAACTATCAATCTAACAAAAACAAACTACATAAATTTTCACAAACCTTTATATGTATTAAATTTGGATAAAAATCTGCTTTTCTTCAATCAAAGAGTAATGAAAGTGCACAGTACTAAATTCTTAGGACTGATTATAGATGAAAATCTGTCGTGGAGTAATCACGTGGAGACTATCTGTAATAAAATTATCCCTGTGATTGGTATCCTCAGTAGATTGCGATATAAGTTTTCTCGTGGGTTGTTGAAGGGTATTTACTATGCTCTTATTGAAAGCCACATCTCTTATATGATACATGTCTGGGCATGCTGTAATAAAGAATTATTTGGAAAGGTAGAGGTCCTTAGGAAGAGAGCACGAAAAATAATTTTCAAACTGCCCATTCTGACACCGACTAAAGATCTGTATAAATATTGCAATATATTATCACTTCCAAACCTCCGCATAAAGGCTTCTATAATTATGATCTATAAAATTCAAAACAAATTTGTCCGCTCAAACACATCAGTAATTACCAATTCACAGATTCATAATTATGAAACAAGAATTATTTATAATATTCACTACAATCAGATTCATTCCACTAGTTATGGTCAAAACTCTCTTTGGCATTTTTCTATAACTATGTATAACTCGCTTCCCAAAAATATAAAAATGTTACCAACTTTATCTATCTTCAAAAGTAATTTAACTAAATACCTGAAGTAGTATGGTAATTATGGTTAGGAAGCTTTGTCCTATCTTATCTCTTACACCATGTTAAATTATATACTTACTGTATTTTATTTTGTAATCAGATTGTGAATATAGCTGCCATTGTCATTTATTTGTATTGCACCAAGAAGAGCCTTGGCTCAGGTGCCTATATTGAAATGAAATAAATAAATAAAATAAATAAATAAATAAAGATCCTTAACGAACAGAACCTGGGGAGCTGACCCAGCTACCCTTTTAACTGTATATAAAAACATTATCAGGTCTGTTTTTGACTACGGTAGTCAGTTTATAGATATGGCTTCGTTGGATCAAAAACAGCGATTAGACAAAGTACAGTACAAAGCTGCTCGACTGATTACAGGTTCCATGAATTCGACTCCTACAAATGCTTTACTAGCTGAAATTACCGAACCACCGTTACATTTACGACGCAAACATGTCGCTACTAAATATCTTCTCAAGAAAATGGCCCGATATCATCATCCGATTCTTCCCAAGCTGCAGTTATTATCTGAATATTTTGGAAATGGACCTGTAGTACAACACAAATATCCGGCACTCCTGTGGGCTTATGTTCAGTTTATATATTTACGACCTCACGTTGTTCAAACAAGAACTCACCCTAAGTACTCTATCATGTTTCCTGCGACTATACAGTTACCTAATATCATCCGTACAAAATTCGATGATTCCAGTATCTCCGAGAATTTAAACAGACTGATAGCAACTAAGTCATTCAAAATTATTATAGATCAATATAATCAATACATTCCCTTTTATACTGATGGCTCAAAACATCAAGACACATCCGACGTAGGAGCTGCTTTTTATTCCCCTCTGCTGCAATTATCCAAACAATTCATCTTACCCCAATACGCATCCATCTACACAGCTGAAATATTTGCAGTTCGTCAAGTGTTAATATATATTAAACATTCTACGATCCAAAAGGCCCTCATCTGTACAGATTCTCTCAGTGTTCTTCAAGCATTAGAAAATCCTACAAAGGCGGACAATTGGTATATAGAAAATCTAAGACAACTATTGTATGATCTAACTATACTAAATCGTTCCGTATTATTTACCTGTGTGCCAGGACATTCTGGCATAACAGGCAATGTCATGGCCGATAAACTGGCCAATGAGGCAGCTGATGGACAAGGCCTACGCTACCATATTGCACTCCCACACAATGATGTATGGACAATTTGTCAGAAATTTCTCCGAGAAAAGTGGAACGAACATTGGCGTCAATCTGCACAATTTAAAGGTAAACATTTCTACAATATTCAAAATAACATTGCTATTAAACCATGGTTCGCAAAAGGAAAGTACACTCGACGTCATATCACTACTCTAGTCAGACTTCGCTTGAATCATGCCTGTACACCGGAACATCTGTATCGTTTAAAGATTAAGGAAAACAACTTGTGTACTTGTGGTCACTATGTCGGCACTATAAATCATATTTTGTTTCAATGTGAGAAATATCCCCGACAGCAACAACATCTCATTTCCACTTTACTATCACTCGGATTTCAACTTCCTCTCACTATTTCTTGTTTAGTATACCATCCGACAGTTCTCTTAGCTGAGTTACTGACTAACTTTTTTCACGCATGTAATATCCTGATTTAATCTGTACGATCCTGCCTCCCTTATTTGTGATCTGGTCATGTATGTCTATAGTAGTAAATCGCCGTGATAGATCACACTGGCGTGAAGATGTAGAACCCTGTGTCCCCGTGCTAAATCCCTGCAACCTAACACATGTCAACTTGTTCTGCTGTACATATCTGTAGTATTAGACGCCTCGAATATTCCTCATGTCTCTTTCCTACACAACCTCTCCCAATACACTAGTGTGTACTTCCGTTTCCAACTACCCTCAAATCTATCCCTTTTTGTAACAGAAACTTTGATTGGTGAAGTTTAAAACAACCCAGTGACTGGACGTAGTGCGCTGCGCAGAGTCCAAGAACAAACAAAGAAGAAGAAGAAGAATCTTAGTTCCTTGTGCTTGTTTATTTGAAATATATCTTCGCCAGTCCTCCTGAAATCCTGTATTTCCTGTTTGACTACACATCAGGGGCTGAAAGCTGAATGGATCTATTAATGTAGTTCTATATATGTCCTGTCTCAGTGCATTTAATTGTTATTTTTATTTTCATGTGTGGTACTTGGATATTGATGTGATACCCTATTGTCTTGCATATGGTGTGCTCTGTTGTCTTGCTTTCGAAGGGATTTCTTATTTGTTATAATATCAGCTTTGTGTTAATGTGTCAATCATTCATTTGAAGTTAAAGCTGCTTTGAGGTGTGTGGTTATGTTCTCAGTAACATAGTATGCCATACGAACTAGGGGTATCAGATCATTATTAACAACGTAGTAAGTACTTGGAAATAAAAATATATGAATTACAATGTATTGGGCATGGAAGTAGTAGTACTGCATTATTATCTCCGTTTGAGGCGGGTGGGGGTGCGAGGGGCAGGGAAAGGAGGGGGGAGGAGCCGTAAGCATACCCGGATGTGCGTCATTGCGCCGGATGTTAATTCTCCGCGCTATCTGTTGATAGTAATACTAAGGTATTGCACCAGAATGCACACTGTGGCGCTATCTCGGAAAAGAGACTAAAACTACTAGCGCCAAGTGGCTTGGAACCGAAATTTATCATTGAGTTTCATCCAACGAGCTAGAATAACATAGAGAGGCGGAAGCGCTGCCTGGGTGAACCTAATAGAACGAACGTCCGCCATGTTTCCTGTTGTCACACAAGCAAGGGGGCATGGCCTTTAAATGACGAAATGCTCATTTTAGAATCGCTGGGAGAGAATTAAAGTCCGTTGCCGAAAGCTTGAAGCATGAAAGGGAATACCGCCACTTCATCATATTTCGGCACGAGGCCAACATCACGATCAGTTGATTGTAGGGTAGTTCGAAATCATCGCACATGACATACGAATAGGCCTCGAAATCGGAACAAGAGCGTTACCCTGCTTGGCTGTTGTGGTTAAGCGTAAATTAGAATAAAAACGATGGACATAAATATTTATGACAGGAAACCTTAAAATCATAGGGACCTATAATATGTTACAACCTCATTCTGTTGATATTTTTAAAATTATTGCATCCTCATGAGTACTGTGTTCCTTTCTTAATCTGTTTACCCTCCCGGGTTGTTTTTTCCCACGGACTCAGCGACGGATCCCACCTCTACCACCTCAAGGACAGTGTTCTGGAGCGTGAGACATTGGGTCGGGGGATACAACAGTGAGGGAGGGCTGCACCTGCTATGCTGAACAGGGGCCTTGTGGGGGGGAGAAGGAAGCAGCCGTGGCCTTAAGTTAGGTACCATCCCGGCATTTGTCTGGAGGAGAAGTGGGAAACCACGGAAAATCACTTCGAGGATGGCTGAGGTGGGAGTCGAACCCACATCTACTCAGTTGACCTCCCCAGGCTGATAGTACAGCCATCGTGCCCCTTTTCAAATTTCGTGGCGGAGCTGGGAATCGAACCCGGGCTTCCAGGGGTGGCAGCTGCTCACGCTAACCAGTGCACCACAGAGGCGGCCCATGAATACTTTACCACAATAATCGTTTAGTGTAATTATTTATTATAATATAGGGGAGATATCATGTTTTTCCCATTACCATATCATACTGGGATTACTAGCTTGAAAGTTGTCCATTATGAAGTGTGGCGTAGTTTTAAAAACCAAGGCAACAGACATCTACAATAAAGGCTGTATACGGTACATTTCAAAAATAGCAGTAAAATGCTGTATTTATCATACTTGGTGTACGTTTGAACGAAATAAGTGATTGTTTGTGGTTATGTTTCTTTGGTGGTGGGCGTTCCATTTCATTTATTTGTAAATGTGAATGAAAATTAAATAGGGCTGGAAATGTACAGAGCATAAGCAACTGAATTGAGTGGGATACCATTTATCTCTTTTCGCCCTCACAACGCATTGTTCAGTTAATTCCTTGTTCTTTAAACGAAATCTGAAACAAAATTCGACAAATAATTACCGTGGCTATCCGTACTTTCGCTAAGTAAACAATAAAATGGATTTAATTACAAACAGAAATTACAAAAAGGAATCTCGGCTATAATTCAGTAATACTTACTTAAAGTACGATATATCCTTGGTTTTATTACTCCGATTAGTACAACCATACGCTGAGCTTACGGCTGGCATTCTTGAAAGGGAGAATCTATCTTTTCACTTCTTAAAACTTAGGGAATTAAATTGGCAAGCACGATCTCCCTGTCACCTCAACATATGCTCTCGCGCCAATTCGCTGTTTTGACAACCGTTAACATGGCTGCCCCTTATCAACTTGCTTCAAGCAGGGAGCGCTGATGTCAGGTATACAGCCCCTCTATGTTATTCTAGCTCGTTGGTTTCATCTCTATTCTATTCTATCAACGAGCTAGCTTTCTAACGAGCTAGCTTTCTAGCTCGTTGTATTCTATCCTCTTTGGTCCTATTTTTGCCAACAGATGTCTCTGACTCAACCGTTGTGGATGTCGGTGACTCAGGCCATCGCCGTCTACTATGGCTGCGCTAATACGCCTTCCCAATACAGCGATATGAGCGATATGGGCCTAGTTCCCATTTTTACCGCCGAGCGCTGCTTCGCTGGCATTGAAACACGATTGTTCATTACAGCACACGTTAAGTGTTTTGTAAATTTCTGTTTAAATATACAGCCAATCACTCGATCAATACATTTGAATCACACCTTACACCTTAATAAAGAAATTCAGTGAAGAACGTATCCCTCCGCAGCGGAAAAACCGTAAAAAATAATGTTAACCGTAGGTAGTAAATAGGGGCTGCCTGGTCGATGTGGGTTCGAATCCCCGTCAGAAAGTCGTAAAAATTTAAGAAACGAGATTTCCACTTCCGGAGGTTCATATGGCCCTGAGGTTCACTCAGCCTACACCCCTACGCCAAAAATGAGTACCAGGTTAATTCCTGGGGGCAAAGGCGGCCGGGCGTAGAGCTAACCACTCTACCCCATCACGTGCCGAGGTTAACAATGGTGGAAGCCTTTACCTTCCACTCCTCCAAGGGCCTTCATGGCCTGTACGGAAGTGACTTTGTTTTGCTTGTAGGTAGTAAATACTGTATAAATAAATAATTTCACACACTTTTCTGTTTAAGTGTTTCGCGTTCTCTTTGTTATTTATGTGGTTATTTAAGAATAACTTCACTCAATAACTGTAAATGTCCGATTTTAGGACAACTGAAGTGAGGAAAATCACGCAACAAGGACATTAAATAGTCACCATAAACGCAACAGGATTTTTATGAACAAATGGTTGTGCTTTCAATACAAAATCATGAATAACTTTCAAAATCCACATTGGCAAATCAGATGGGTACTGCAGCCTGCTGTTTTAATCTCTTTTATAAATCAAGTCCATTAGCACTGTTGCACACCTTGGTCTTGTCAAAAGAAACAAGCATCTTGACCGGTTGCAATGTTGCTACATTTGTGCTACTGACATGTATGTCGAATCATTTTCTTATGATAACATGTATTTGACAGTGGTACCTCCATTAAAAAGTCGTGTATATCTGTATACGAATGATCTTTTAAATATTCTAGGCCTGTTTTTACTTCAGTCGCGAAAATACATCTCGCGCACCGCACGTTCATTTTCTTAAACTTAGACGGCTCGATATTTTTGCGTGTAAGAAAAATGAACCGGTTTCACAGTTCCATTTGATTGCATCTGATACAGTTTGTTGATAAAATCACCATTTATATCCTGGAAACCATCAAACATAGATTTTTTTTTAGTACCGGTAAATAATTTCCTACGTCTGCAGAATGTGCGATTGGTCGAAAGCAAGAAGAGGCATTTCACTATCAACAGGATGACAGATCTTCGGTTTAATGTGTTTTGAAGAAGACATTCGTATCATGCTAACATTAGTCTTACGATTGTCACTCACAATGCGCAACACGAAAAAACCGCAAGCTTCGACTTCCTTTATTGTTGTGAGTTTTAAAGTATGTAGCTCTGTCCCTAAAAGCCTCTTAAAAATGCTGCTGGTAACCTTTATTTTGTAGTCACAGCGGAAATTATAGAACGGAGAAGGTTATTGACCAGGGTAATTCGATTTCTACTTTCGCTTGCATGACAGTCATCTTTGAGTGGTTTTTATTTGCTCAACATGGAACGAAGCGTCTTTCTATTCAAAGAAGGTGTCCAGTTTCTTGTCATATAACATCTGCTGTTCGATGGACTACCAACAAACACAATCTCTCTGCTTCAGTTAGGCGCTGACTTTCTGCTAAAAGGCGCTCCTTTAGTAAGAGGGTTATTCCAGTCTCGCAGTTTATATCTCCTACGTAGCGTGAAAGTGTGGATTTATTCAGTGTGGCAAACATATGACCTCGAACTGAAATTAAGAGAGAAATTCTTCCTTGAGATGCCATTCAGCCATTTATGACGCTGTTACTCGTTGAAAGGAAATTCATGAAACGAATCCCACTTCCCGATCTGCTTTTCATCTTACATCTAGGCACGCAGCAGTAAACATATGCACATAAACATTAAAACGATTCACGACCAAAGAAACAAGCTCAAATTACGGCAGCAGTCTTAGCAATGATCAAAGAGAATGAGTAAGAGATGACTCTCAACGTTATTTTTCACTTCTGTACGCAACGGCTGCGCAAAGATCGCCAGGAATTGCACATTAGCGCCTCTAGTGAGCACAGGGCTGAACTAAAATTACCGGGCGGGCGATTTAAATCGTTTAGCGCGCGGAGGGTCCCCAGGTTCTCGCCCCCCCCCCCCCCTACTCTTAAATATTATATTAAATATATTTTTGTTCTTTTTTTTTTTCCTTATATTTTTTCTTTCATTTCCTTTTCTTTCTTTCCTTCTTTGTTACCTTTTTCTGAAATACTGCATTCTGAACAACAATACACCTGGAGGTTGGCCTGTGCTTTATTATTATTATTATTATTAATAATATTTGCTGGAGAAAAGAAGCTTACCAGCTTGTGCTGCTTATTATAATTATTTGATTTATGGAGTTATATTTTACTTTTACTAATTCACAAAGCCATGAAGGATGGAAGTGACTGGCCTTGCCTGTGCTGCTTTCGTTTGTTTCTGCTGAGGAAAATGGAAGCTAACTCTCAAAGGGAGGAAGGAAGTGACCAGAAGGTGATTGGGATTGGCAATCCCTATCTCAGATTAAGACCTATGACAGAAATAGGCACTAACATCCCCTCGTACATCAGTCCTCTTTAACACTACTTAAGCCAACCGTAACAGTCAATAGTATCAAGATATGCCACTTATGCAGGAAATAAAATATAAATACAATGCAAGAAAGAAAACCATACACAGGAACCACAATGATGAAAGGAAACTCATATGATGAGGGAGTTTGTAGGATTCAAAGATAAATTGAAATGAAACATGATCTTTTGGTTTATGGAGCTATATTCTACCTACTATCCACAGTGTTACAGGTATAAAATTGTGTAGAAATTTGCACAAAAGTTTTAGTGATCATAGTATATCATAATCTCATGACATTACATTCAGCAGTGTTAATCATCAATTAATATTCATCAGCCAGAAAACTATGCAATACAACACAAATACAAAATCATTCATTTAGAAAAGAAAGACTGGAACTGACAAGTTGCAACATAATACTTTTCTCTCTTATTGCAGTCTAACGTTGCACTGACATTGCAAAAGTTTTCAGCAACACCATTTGTATTTTCCCAAGGAACTTACTATATGATAAATCTTTCAGTCTGTCAAAAGAGGCACCTAGGGCCACACACTGAGAAATATTGAGATTTGTACTTCTTTTGCATCTACTAGAGGATGGCAAATCTCTGGCAGAGTAGTGTTTGAAGAAACCAAGACATGATAGCACATACTCTGTTCCTACATACTGCACCAAAACACAACATATCATTCAATCAGTCATCTGCATTTAGATGATAAACAATGTCAAGCTACAAAATTGTATGCATCCCGTGTATTCATTGATCTGCACTATTTACAATACTTAAAAATGTTCTATTTTATGTGACAGTAGGATATATCTAAATTTTTCTGCTACATGGAAAAAGATGGAATCATGAATATGTTTGTGGGTTTAAAAGACAAGAGAGCGCTTACAGATTCTGTGATTGTTCCCCTCTTACAACATGCAGGAGGTACAAATAATGCTTCCTTTCAGTCCATCCGCAGGAGAGGAGTTCCAATAAATGGACAGAAATATGTAGCACCAGGATCTATGTACAATAATATGGTAGCTGATCCAGCACAAAACATTACCATGCCAAGTCACAACATAGCTCCGCCTATTAAGAGCTATGTCCAAGGAATTGTATGCTAATTTAGTACAGTATTATGAACAATATGCTGCTACTTCCACAACATTATGGTGTGCAAGGGCCTTTGCTGTGATCTAGACGAAATGCCTGTTGAAGACAGTGGAAACTCACTTCAGACAGTGCCATTTGTACCTACTGTATATCGAAGGCGGAAATCTATGTTGGTGGTTGCAGAGTAGGCTGATCTGTGGTCTGACAGCATGCACTCCACCCGGCCAACCAAGTGGGGAGCCTGGCACAAGTAAGCGGAAACACTGCCAAAATTCAATTAAGGGCTGCGTGGTTGCCCACCCCCTACCCACAGGGGGACAATTATGATAAGGCTAGTTTCTTTACATTGCACTGACACAGATAGGTCTTATGGCGACGATGGGACAGGAAAGGCCTAGGAATGGGAAGGAAGCAGCTGTGGCCTTAATTAAGGTACAGCCCCAGCATTTGCCTGGTGTGAAAATTGGAAACCACAGAAAACCATTTTCAGGGGTGCCGACAGTGGGGTTCGAACCCACTATCTCCTGGATGCGAGCTCACAGCTGTGCGCTCCTAACCGCACGGCCAACTTGCCCAATACTATGATAAGGAAAGTTTGTAGAACTGTTACCATCACATCAAGTGAATGGGTTACCAACATCACAAAATTCACAAATATTAATTTAGTTACTTGGACATTGCATACATACCAGTACATACTTTTGTATAGGAGGATGTGCATACAAACTGCAAATAAGAGAGGAGAGAGCATAATATATTTCCTGTGTTCTGATGAGAAATGTTCTCCAAAATACAAGATTTTCAGTGAAACCTCCTTTGGTAGAAATGGATGCTTAACCATAACTATGACTTCTTTACACAAATCGTTCACACAATATCACATGACACTTCCACTTCAGTATTTGAATATTATCATACAAATGATGATCTCATATAAAGGAACAGACTATGAGTTCAGTAAACCACATGTTTGAAAGGTTCATTGCTCTTGAAAATAACTCCACATTACAGTTTTTCACTTCCCATTTAGCAGATATGTTTCATGATGTACTTAATCTCCCTATAATAATATTAATAGTAATACTAATATTAATGATAATAATACATGTCCCATGAAGTTTAAATAAAGTGTTTGATTATATAACAACTGTAGGGCAGGAATTTATAAAAGTCATTATGAATGCAATTAAGACAAATGGGGGTCTGAAACATGCAGATGTATGGCATATTTTGAATTACAACACTGAACATGAACTTAACATTTTTCCACCTTTATGAACAATTATAATGATGTTCTGGGCTTCATAATGATCTCATTTTTTTGCCTATGAGGCTCATACACCGATTCATGGCAACGATGGAATGGGCCTCAGAAGGATGCAACTGTGGCCTTAATTACGGTATGGCCTTAGTATCTGCCTGCCTATTGCAAAAAAGGGAAACCATCTTCAAGATAGCTGACAGTGGGGTTCGAAACCACCACTGCCCAAGCGCAATTTCATAGATACATGACCACACTGCACAGCCTACTTGTTGGGTCTTTTGTAATACAAAATTAAATATATTGCTAAACAATCATTAGCATTCATAAACTGAAATTGCTTAATTTGAATGTAAAATTAACAATAATAACATTAGCACCAGTGTTCTCCCCAGAAATGTTTGTCAGGCGGGTGGCAAGAATGAGTAGCCGGGCGGGGAATACTACGTAAAACTTCAATATGAATATAAATTTCAATTCGTTCCCCTCAAGGCGTTAACAATAATATCAGACAGGTAAATATTAACTGCACAATTGAACTATTTGAATGTTATTATCATGAACAAGTTATAACAGAGTACGTTGAACGTCTAGTGTTCTATTGTTCCTTCCAAATCATGTAACACTGGACTTAGGCCTCCCACTCGGTTGCTGTGGACATGTGGACTGCCTTACAGGTTTGTGATGTCATACGGAATAGAGGGCTCGCATGCGATTCCACGCTAATCCAGACCCCTGCTCGCGACTACATAGTGGTCAAGCTAAACATTTGATCTCCGATGTAACTGATGCAATTATGGTAATGATTTATCATTTAAATTGGCAGATTTACAGTATTTATAGGTGAATTTGGAGTACCCAATGACTCAAATGTGTACCTATTAATAATATTATGTAATTAGCATATATCTAGGTTTAGTCAAGCGGTCTCTAAAACCGGCAGGGTGGTGCACCCATTAGAAAGGTCCTAGGGAGAACACTGAGGACATAAATACCAATTAGTGAAACAACAATTACAGTGCACAGGCTGAAGAGAATAAGAAATTACCTCAATAGTTCTTCATAATAACAACTCTTTACAATGAACGACATCCACTCAGGAAGGGAAGATTTCTTTCGAAGGGTTATATATCACTGTCAGCACAGACGAGCGATGACTCATTAAAGGTTTATTCGTAGTAGCAGCAGGCGTGGAGATGGTGGTGGCAGCAACAGCACCGGTGATAGTAGTAGTAGTAGTAGTAGTAGTAGTAGTAGTAGTAGTAGTAGTAGTAGCAGTAGCAGAGGCAGTAGGAGTGCAGGTGGTGGGAGCAGCAGTCATAGCAGCTGAAGGCCTTGGCCGAGGACCAGACTCGTGTTCAGGCACACCTACATGCACAAGAAAAAACAATAAGAATGGTACCATTTTTTCCCCCTCTACTACAGTGAATGCAGGGTATTAATTTTCAAATCTCATAATGTCATTCATTCATAAACATGTATTATGGTTCTTATGGTCCCTCTATGGATCTTACAGTAGGCAAAACAGCAATAAAATTACATTGAGCATATGATATTGTCCACCTAAATATTAAGCACTTGAATACATTAACAGTAACTGTATTGAGAGATGTCATACAACTGTTTTTGCTCCATTAATGTTCAGTTGAACTTAAGGAAGAAAACCTAATTGTACTTGCACATTTTATATTCACTGAGTCCAGAAAAGATCTCCTACATGCTGAGAGGATGTTGGAAATAAATTCAAAATGGTACATTCAAATGTTAGAAATTCCCCATCCCCTCCCCTCACGGGCCTGGTTCACCTCTGCTTAGCCAACCCGGTCACTCCAAGCACCCCCAGGGTCACCTGTGCAGACACCAACTCAACGTAGATCACTGACCAGAACTCCTGACCTCAAACCATCCTCTAAATGAAGAGTGGACACTGCAGTTCAGCACATAATGAAAGCCATCAAAATAGTGAAAAATAAAGAGCCTGTAGTTCTGGGAGGTGACCTAAGTTGTAGAGTTAATACACCATATCAAAAGACAATGATTATACAATAATTAATAAATGATGAAGGATACAAAGTAATCAACAACTCAATGGAAAAGATATATATAACCCTAAACAGTACAGTACCACTGACTTAGTTTTTGTGAAAGGCGCCATTGTATGAATTCCAGTGCAACAGATTATGTACACAGATCCGGGAAACATGATGGTAACAAGCAGGTAAATACTAAACAATGTCTTGTCACAAAATAAAGTAGGAATTCATGATGGCAAAACAACTTCAGATACTATTAAACAGTGGGGTGGAGTATTACAGGGTGATCTATCAGTCCGCTTCTATTAAATATCGCCACAGCAGACGTTACAGAAATAATTCTTAATGCAACCAAATTGTACTTATACGCTGATGACCTAGATATAGGTTCTAACAACAAAGATTATCTTCAAGCAACTATGGTCAGCCTTGAAAAATATTCTGAAGACAACAAACTTAAAATTAACCTGGACAAAACGGTACAAATGGTTTTCGGATAAAGAGGCAGTTAGGATAGTGAGCTCATTTAAATACCTCGCCTTCACAATACAGGCAACGTAAAGCCATTGATGGATTATAACAAGGAATAACATTTGCACAAGTGTGCACTATTTTGTTAATAATAAATGTTAGGTATTTCAGCTACACTCTGCCTCAATGAAATGTACACATTTCAACTTACAGGTAAGGCAAGCTCAGGTATCACAGGTATTATAGTAAATTTCATTATGAGAAGCGAGGTTCCCCCTCATCTGGCACTGATGAATTTATGATCATTACCTCTGGAGAGCAATTTGAAATGAATCACAGGAAAATGTCATAGGTCACAGTACCGGTACTGTGAACAACAATAATAACAACTACTTACTTCTTTCCGGGACAGCATCTTTATACAGCATCTTTGATAGGGGTCCTGGATAGCTGGAGTGACGAAAGTGCCTCGAACACACAGTGCGGTTCCTCAGCTGCTTCGGGGGAAGCTGCCGCAACCGTTCGACCTCCACAACGTCCAACCACTCTCTGCAAATGTTAGGTCTAGCAACAGGGAAATGATGAAATAAGATTCCCTGTTGCCGGCCTTCTTCGCTATCTGTGTACATTCCACAGATCTGACACTTTTCGTGCATGGTCTGAGACATGAAAAGAAATAGAAGAAAATATTTAAGGACACTGTAATCAGCTTATATTTTTACTGCTAATATCAATATTATCAAAACGATAGTGGGTTATCAGACATAATATAACATTACATCAACTGAATTTTAAGGTGTCTGTTTCAAGTAGGCTTATGTAACTATCATATCAACCACCATGCAAAAAGGTAATAAAAAGGTGACAGTCAAAAATAATAAAAATATATTTTTGGGAACAGAAGCAACTATCAATCATCAACTTATTAACTTACTTAAGGATGCTTACCTCAAATATCTTGTACTTTTTCTTCAAACACGCAAACGAAGATAACAGATATACGCATCCAAATCAAAGTGAAGCAAAATGTCACAAACGTCAAAAACGTGGTCGTCCCACGTGGTCCAAGGTGTCAAACTCAAATCGACCAATAGCAATCGGAAGATGTTTCTACCAATAGGAGCTGCCGTATTCGTCACGTGGGCTATGGGTGAGTGACGTGATGTACAACAGCGCGCTCACAAGAGTGGAGGGCGAAAGTATTCAGTCTGAGCCGAGCCCTCGGAAGGGTAGGACCTATGCCGCTGTCAAACCCTTGGCAATGATCACCGAGCGTATCTCTTCCAGTAGACTAATGCCAGCTTCCCAGCGCTCCAAGCGCCGGAACTGGTAACTACGACGTGTTCGCTCGTTTACATGTGTGGCCGGGCGAATGAGAAGGCGTATTAGCGCAGTCATAGTAGAGGGCGATGCTCAGGCAGTTCGTTTTCGCGGCTTTCCAGCAGTGTAGCACTGGTGTAGCATTGTGTGTTGGTCCTTGTTTTAGAGCATTTCACATAACCACAAACATTTGAACAGTATTGAGTGTCATGTTATATTACTTGCCATCTGTTTAGTGCTGTGTTATTTATTTTAGAACCCGTAAAAAATATGAGTATACTAGGGATTTTAAAGCAGGAACTTTTCGGTGGCTTATATTTCATTGTTAAGTTCGAAAAATGTATTTTTATTGTTACCACTGTCATTTGTTTTCAATAAATAGCCCATTTTAACAATAAAAAAATTAGGTAAATAAAGATCACAATTTTGTAAATAATTGGTATGTTAAGAGGTTAAGTGCCACCTTAGAAAGTGCTGCAATGTGTTTGAAAGATATAACACAGTTGCCTTATGAAATAACCTCCACACAAACTTCGTTATTACGAAGAAAAAAAAAAAAGAGAGAAGAAGAAGTTAAGAAGTTAAGAAAACAAATGTTATGGTTGGAAATGCTTGTGTTTAACCTTGAAAGATGATTTCAACTTAAAAGGTTAAATTAACCCTAGAAAGCTAATGCGTAGTCATTTTGATGAACAAATTTATTGCTATGTAAAAATGACTTATTGGTACTTATTTATGTATTTTATATGATACATTTCTTTGACAGAGTCTTGTCAGCATACACAAACATTCCAATTACGTTCATCGTCCATTGTTGCATTCCAAACAGCATCTTGACTGATGTTCTCCGGATACAGCTCTGGAGCAATGACAACAATACACTTTTGTCATCCTCCGTTTCTTGCTTGGGCAAAAGGCACATATCTTGCGTTTTCTTGATTCAGGACCTTCTACTTCATCTGAAGGCATATTCATGTGAAGTATTTCTGCCATAGATGAGCGCAGCAAGTTGCGCATTCCAAGGCGATGTGTCATTCATGCCTTCATAAGTTCATACTGCAGCTCTTTTGCAAATTGCCTCCTAGTCAAAGGCTTTTCTTTATTGTTGAACTTATTGTGAACATAAATCACATAAGAGTTCACTAGAATAATATTCAGAATACCAAAGAAGACACAAAGTGGCCATCTTGTCTTTCTACTACAATTCATTTGATTGTTCATCTGATCTAGCGTGTCCACACCACCTACCGTGTCGTTATAATCCTCAATCATAATCGTCTTCTTCGATGTTGGATTGATCTCTCCTCTTTCATGAGAGGCTGATATAGACTGTTCCCAAATCTCTCTTATTGGAGCAAACTTGTCTGTTTCTCTCCTCTCAGGCCTTGTTGTCTGGTCAACAAAACATAAACATTCACAAAGAAAGTCAAATCTGTCACAACTCATTGAGGCTTTGTACCTCATCCCTGAAAATTCTGTGTCGAACATCTCCTTTGTAGGTATGTGGTTATTCTTCTGAACAGCAGATAATATCAAAACACTTAAAAATGCATCAAATTCTTCTTCACACAAGTCAGACACTGTTGCACTTTGGACGCTATAATTTGCAAGTTTTTCTGCAACTTTTTCATTAGTGTGCTTGATTTTTTTTTTTTTTTTTTGCTAGTTGCTTTACGTCGCACCGACACAGATAGGTCTTATGGCGACGATGGGACAGGGAAGGGCTAGGAGTGGGAAGGAAGCGTCCGTGGCCTTAATTAAGGTACAGCCCCAGCATTTGCCTGGTGTGAAAATGGGAAACCACGGAAAACCATTTTCAGGGCTGCCGACAGTGGGATTCGAACCTACTACCTCCTGAATACTGGCCGCATTTAAGCGACTGCAGCTATCGAGCTCGGTGCTTTATTATTTTATCACACATTGTCTGGGTAAAATATAAGGAAATGGCTTCCCTTGGCAAGTTCACATTTTTTGCTCTCTCTTTCGGTTCCCGCCTATAATGAATAATATTCCTAGCTGCTGAGCGCATATTTGGTGGTATCGGAGGAACTGCAGACCAACGGTGTCCATTTTTTCCCACTAGACTACTCGTTTACTGCTCACTATTATATATGGATCTGTTTTACGAGCTGGCTGATCTAGTCCTATAGAGCATTCCACTTCCTCGGAGCTTGAGTCTGTGGAATGATTAGATATTGGCTCTACGTTATGAGGGTCAAAAGTGATGTCATCATCAAAATAGCCGTCCGATGACACAATGTGATCTTTTTCTACATTGTGTTCAGTTTCACTGCCACTATTCTCACTGTCACTCTCACCTTTCATTTCCTGTAGCCATTTCACAATCTTTTCTGTGGAAGATGTATCAGTAGATGCCATATTTAACAGGAATTTCAGATGAAAATATACAAAAGGTGTGTGATTCAATATCTAGACAGAGAGCAGGAAGGATTCTTGTTAACTAGGTTCAAATAAAAAAAGCAAACATAATTCAGCAACTTAAAACAGTCGAATAGCGAATTATACTTACGGCAAAGCGAAGGCTTCGTCAGAAAGACTACGCACAGCACAGAACACACTAACAAGACAGGTCTCCGACGCGACCGATGTAACATCATCCACAGCTCAAGTACAAATGAAGCTACTGAAGGAGCCAAGCAGGTGAAGTTGCGAGAAGGGGTGGGGGAGAGAAATTTTATCATAGCCGTCGTCATTTTGACGAAACGTTAGCTCTCTAAGAGTTAAATTGAATTTTCTTCAAATCTCTATCATTAAAAAAATCACAATATGATTTATTGAAAAATTTTAAAGTTACATTCATTCATAAATGATCTACAAATACTAACTAATGTACATCAAGAGCTAGCAATATATACATAATATACAATTCAAATTTGGTTTTTCTATACATCACACATCATCTAACACTTAAATTTCCTAAATTGTAAAGAAAGACAACACATCATACTAGAATGAGACCAATTTATGAACTGATTCAAGCCATACAGAGGGGTGGGATCACAGCTGAACAAATCACAGTGGTAAAGTTTTAAGGGAAAACATCCAGAAAGACCAAGGTATTCAACTAGCCATTCTACATACAAATAACAATATTTAATAAGTTAGTATATGCAACTGGAAAAATATATACATAGCCTTGAGGCAGTCATATGCCTCTTGTGATGAACTCAATATGAGATCATCACCTGATAACCTTTCACATAGAACAAATGGGGTACAGAGCAAGAACCGCAAGTAAAATGAAGTTTACAAGAGGAATAACAATGAACAGTAATAAAAAAGAAGAATGCTTCATTATGGCTATTATGGATCTTAGTCCTTTTAGTATACCACAGGATAGTGGGGTAGAATTCAGAACATTGATTCCCAATATGTGGTCTGTGGGAATGACAAAAGGGGTCTGAGAAGAATGCTTATTTTATCATATTCCCTGTTTCTCAAAGTTATCATAAATGTTATCTCATACTGAACCAAAAATATTCAAGTACTGTTACCAGGCCACAGGCACACAGCAGTGATGTTCTGAACCCTCACTTTCTTTTTTAGCAATTTAAAAATGTTTGGGATGCCAGTTTTCAAGTTGTTTGTGATGTGGTAAGTTGTTTTGTCATGTCATAATCTTCTTTGCATTTTCCCGTTTATGTGTGGACTGCCTTCTTGTAATGTTTCCTCCACTTCAATCAATCCATAGCGTCCCGAGGGCTGAGATTAGTGAGCCGCATGTCATCTCTTACCCTATCCAGCCAGCGTGCTTGAGGTCGTCCTCAACGTCGACGACCTCCACATTCAGTTGAAGGGCAGTCTTTGGAATGAGGTTTCACCGCTACAGAGTACATGCCCCTACTATCACTGACCTGATTCACGCATTTTCTCCGTGACTGGGCCAATCTTGAATTTCTTCTGCACAGCATCATTTTGTCATGTATTGTGGTTAAATTCTTGTGTCTTTTGGTGGTCTTAATTTTCAAAGTTAGTCTAAATATGGATAGATGGTTAAAATAAGGATCACTAAAGAAAGAAAATAGTGAAGAGCTTTCAACTTCAACAAGCAGTGGGCAAAATAAAAACCCACCACAAATGTTTGAATACTATAAAAATTATTCAGACTTGGCATTCATGATGCTCGAGAAAAACTGTAATCTAACAACCACAGTAGCAGAATCAGAGAGTGTCTACTATTGATCCAAATCTCAGGAAACAGACAGTTTGAAGACAGGCCCAACTAACACATAATTCCAAGTAAATTGAACTATATTTTTTATGAGTAGAGTTTTATGTAAGGTAAAACATATTCTTCAGGGGACCATTCATCATCATCATCATCATCATTTCCCTTTATCCAGCTGTAGCCGGGTAGGGGCAAATATGGTTCCTCTCCACTTTCTTCGGTCTTTCCACCACTCCTCCTCCAACACTGTGTCCCAGTCCAGGTTTCTTTCTATAATGCTGCGTTGGATGGTATCCTTCCAACTCAATCGTGGTCGTCCACGGCCTCTCCTTCCTTGGATTTGCATTTCCATCACTTTTTTTGGCATTCTTTCGTCGCTCATTCGCTTTATGTGCCCAAACCATCTTAGTCGGCTCTTCTCTATTCTATCATTCATTTTTTCCACTCCAATTTCTTCCTGGATTTTCTCATTCCTTATTTTGTCTCGTCTACTCTTCTGTATCATACTCCTCAAGAATTTCATTTCGGCTGCCTGTATTCGACTCTCATCCTTCTTTGTCATTGTCCAAACCATAATGTAAAATTGTAGTCATGTTGTGTCAGACAAAATTTAATAAAACCAAACCAAACCCCATGGCACAACAGCCCCAAAGGGACATGGCCTACCAAGCGACCACTGCTCAGCTTGAAGGCCTATAGGTTACGTGTTGTGTGGTCAGCACAATGGATCCTCTCGGCTGTTATTCTTGGCTTTTTAGACCGGAGCCGTTATTTCACTGTCAGATAGCTCGTCAACTGTAATCACTTAGGCTGAGTGGACCTCGAACCAGCACTCAGAAGCAGGTAAAAATCCATGACCTGGCCGGGAATGGAACCTTGGGCCTTCGGGTAAGAGGCAGGCATGCTAACCCTATACAGCAGGGTCAGAGACAAAATTTAATAGCCTAAATTATTCAAATATTTTATGGGAGTCCATGAAAATAAAAGAAATATTTCAAGGGGACTGTGACACTTGAAAGGTTGGAAACGGCTGATTTAGAACTGGGTGACTAGATGGTATGGTTAATAATTAGTACAGTCCACCTCAAAATGGTGTACGCTAGTAATGCCAAGAGAACAACAATCAAAAGGGCACATGGCTAGCAGACTTTTCCTCAACTGATTCCATTTTACAACAGTGCCAGACACTCTTGGATGGATGCTCTGATCAGATTTTTTTATTGCAGTCTGTTTTGGTTGTCCACTGTAATTCTAAATCCAAACATGCTTTCTCAGAACAGCCTCCATCATCACTCAGGAACTTATAGCCACAAAGTGTTCCTTCACATTTTTAATCATTTAATTATTATTATTATTTTTTTGCTAGTGGCTTTACGTCGCACTGACACAGATAGGTCTTATGGCAACGATGGGATAGGAAGGGCCTAAGAGTGGGAAGGAAGCAGCTGTGGCCTTAATTAAGGCATTGCTTGTATTCTTATGAAATGTGAACCGGTACTACAATGATCAGCCATTATGACACTGAATAAAACAGTGTTTTTTCAGCTGCTTCTTCATACACAAAGGAGTAATTCAGGTTTCACAAGAGATGGAAGACTACTGTATTCAAAATTCATGTCTATTATGATAGACAAATACAGTGCAAGTACAAAAACGTGTATATATGGTGACAGTCCATAGCAGTGTACAGGTGGAGATTATGTTAAGCAACCATGATGCGCTCCGTGTAGACTGGGTTAGGAAGTGAAGAAATGACAACCAGATTGTTGTCTTGGGAGCTGCCCTATTTATACCACTACCTGAATTATCAAAAACATGTATATTAAGCAAAAATGTACTTACTACTCCAAAGAAATTTGGGAGCACATTCTTGTCTCTTCCATGACCCCACCTCAGGTTCAATATATGTTTTCACAACACTAACATCATCACTTGAATCTTCTATACAACTACTTTCATTGTCAAATTCGTACTCTTAGTCACCATCTATACTAGCAAATACATCATGTATGTAAATTCAGGTAGTTCAGTTGTAAGAGTATCAGGGTTTTGCCTCAGAGTGGCTTAGGCTCATCACTTGGAAACCACACCTCTCCAAAACACTGGTCGGCTATTACACCATTGTAACTCCAATGCCAGCTATCCTGTGGTAAGCACAATACAGTGCTGATGTACTAGGGGAGATATGTCCCTCCATTTGACATATCACTTATTTAATGTCATAACTCAAGCACTGCCTGTTTTGAGTTATGTATATCAATTAAAAGTGCATGCAAGAACCAATAATATGGTATCCATAACTCAAAACAGACTGTTTTTAAGTTATGACGTTCTTGTATTAAATGAGTGATATATGCCCTCCTAGACTAACATGATCAAAATTTCCTGTTAGGACCTGAATCTATTTAATGTTCCAAACTGGAAGTAATAAATTCATGTTTCCTTATGGGAAGAGTTTTCATCTAAGGCGACATCATTTGCCTGCATTCTTATGAAATGTGAACCGGTACTATAATGATCAGCCATTATGACACTGAATAAAACAGTGTTCTTTTAGCTGCTTCTTCATACACAAAGGAGTAATTCAGGTTTCACAAGAGATGGAAGACTACTGTATTCAAAATTCATGTCTATTATGAGAGACGAATACAGTGCAAATACAAAAATGTGGTGACAGTCCGTAGCAGTGTACAGGTGTAGACTGTGTATACGTGTGAACATTACAGTACTTCAAAAGGTTTATTAATGCCATGATCAGTTCCTTCCCAGTCCAAGCCCTGTCCTATGCATTGTTGTCAGAAGATCTATCAGAGCCAGTGCGACACAAAAACAAAATGAACAAAAAAAGCATTACAGAAATACTACCTGACTTGTCTATCTAGTTTTCTTCTGAAACTAAAAAATCAGTGAGCCTCCATTTTACAATATAAGAACATCACAGAAAATTATTTATAAGAACCACACAGCTTTACTAATGGATGGGTGCTCCCACGAAAGAAAACAAGGGAACATGTGCAACCATAATAATGAAATGGAAAATGTTTAAGTCTGGTCTTCAACACTCAATAATAATTCTATCCATTTCAAATGCAGTTGATATATATTATAATGATCTTGAAAGGGTCATTCTTGCATCTGAATGACATTATAATAAACACCTTAGGGTCATAATGGGTTGTTATTATAGGCAGTGACATTGTCAACAACTTCTCAGAAATTCGCAGCAGTCAAAGTATACAAGAGTTTTGAAATATTAAAAAGCAACCTTGTTGATTTACATTCCATAAATAAATAAGAAGAGAGGCTTTAGTTCTATGACTGTAAGATTTAAAATTAGTCAGTGTATAATGACACAATATGTATAACTGTGCAGATGAATACATAGATTATTGTACTTGATTGTATCATCATAAATATATTAAGGAGTTTCATACACTAGTAAATGTACATTTCAGATACGATTCAATATCTCTGCAACTATCACAGGAAATTTCTCAAAATTTAGTCTAGATACACGTTACTGTTGGGCATTTCATTCCTAATGCAATTGGTTATTAACGGCTTTTCAAAATTTTTATTCCCATATTTTAAAAAATGTAATATTAAAAAAATACCAATTTCTTCAATTCTCTTGAAAGTAGAGGGTTTCTCCTAGAGCATGAACCTCCATGGGAATAACAGGGACATTTCTATGGGTTTTCAAAAAATTTAAAAAGTTTACTTTTTGAAAGCACAGAATTACCTCTGTAACATGTTCAGTTTACATTTGATTCATTCTCAAGAATAGCAAAATCTGAAAAATTCTGCAAAATTTTAAGTGAACCATCCAGTTAAGAAATATGAGGTCAAAGAATAGTGTGATCGTATGTTTATTCTTTGACCTAAAGAGTAAATAATGCAACTCGAGCATCAAACATGATGCAAAGTACAAAGCCATGTTATGCTCATATGCCCTGCCCACTACTCTGACTGGACCACAGGCTACATCTTTTCACTAAAATGATGATGATGATGGTGATGATAACTGTTAATTTTTGCATGAAAATTAATTCAGAGATGAAGATGTGAAATATAGAACAGCCTAAAAAAAAAGAAGCAAGAAGTGAAGACTTTTAAGTGCATAAAACTCCTTAAGTAACTAATGAATGTTAGGAATGCTACAAGAACAGGAAACTGAATCCTGCAATTATAAGCATGTTATGATCTGATATCCAATATTACAAAAACTGCAATCAAGCTCAATCTTAATTCAACAGATATAAAAACTACATGTCAGCTATGTTATTTAATACATTATGCTATAAAAGAACATAACATACTCTTATATACTGAATTATACTTCTAGATTAGATTATGGTAAATGAAGTCTAAACATCTCATTTTCAGAGATGGAGACTGCAGGTGTAAAAACATGCTGAGGAAATACTGTAAATGCCGAGAAGCAACAGAAGCAAACTACATGTTCTCACAATTAACGTGTGAGAGGGGGCAGAGAAAATGACTCAGACTTGACACAGTCTCTCAGCTCACCTCTAGACAATTCATTAAAGAAATTAGAATGTTGTATTACAAGTAAAAGAGAATATTAACAGTTTTATAAAGAAATTCTTAATGAATTCTTGAAGCAAAATTGAAACATTGATGTATCATTACAGAATTACAACAAATTGAGGAGCATTTTTTCAAAAGCCAATAACTGCATGAAAAATGGTTTCGAGATATTTAAGGTTTTTTGTCTTCACCAGAAAAGTATATGATTTTTTCAATGGGTTTCTGCATTTCAGATACCTTCTGAAATAAATGTTCCTCTATTGTTCAGAAATATATTATTTTCTTAGACCACAAATATTCTGAAAGAGCTTCCAAATTTTCACAGGAAATCATTCCTATAAGAAGTATTGCTTTCACAATACAAATTTTCTGAAAATATTTTCATGAAAATACAAATGGGTTATAAAAAACCCCTAATAATTTATACCTTGTGTTATTTCCTGAAATAATTCATCCAGAAATCTTAGCCCTAATCACCTTATTTCCAAAAATGGTGGTATTTGAGAAGAGACTGTATTACAAGAATAACAGTATACAGAGACAGTAATTTGCACACAATTTGCATTATTTGTAAAATATGTGATGGTATATTGTGCTGCCAGAAAAGGGTTTTTTATCACATGTATAAATGTTGAAAAAAGAACCACTTCTCTCCACACAATGCACAATTTACTATACTTCTCAAGTTCCAGCCAAAAACAAATTGATGTTCCACTCATGGTTGCGAGGATTCATCAACTTGGCTTTTATCAACTACAGTGTGTTGAATAGTTATCCTAGAGATGAATTTAGCTAAGAAAATCTAGACAGTAAATTGGGAATTAAGTCTGGGTGATTGATATCTTATTGCGATTGATTAGGTTGTAAACAGCATAACTGTAGAATAGAGTAAGTTCAAGACATGCCTAATAACAATATTTCAATGGACAGTCCCACTTGATAAGAGAGTATGCACATAAAACTGTATTACACATACACTGTATTACACAATTCTTAAAATATTTTATGATGCTAGACCAAATTCTGCTAGTTAGCTAATACAGCTTCTGTTTTCAGAAGTTTAACTGCAACCAGAATGCTCCCTTTGTATACTTCTAGTGAGCAAGTTGTTACAAACATGGCTTTCTTTTAAATTAAAACTCTGCCAGTCATAGAGACCTCTAGTGCACTCCCAGTCAATACAGCAACCACCTGCCACTAAGTGGGCTGAATGCTAACTAATGACAAACATACACTGTGCCTCAAGGCCGCCACTCCCTACATCAACCAGGAGGAGCACGCTCACTAAGAAGTCTCTGCCAACGGCAGTGTTTTTATTTGAAAGCCCGGTATTATGTTATTGTGGAATATATAAAAATGCATGTGACTTATCATTTGAGCATACAGTCAAGTAATATGCTATCCTAAATGAATGAGAAACAAACTGTGGAGTTCTGAAGGGTAAGTCAAAAACACACCCTGGCATCAAAAACAACATTACATCAAGATTAATTTCTTTCATGTAAAGCTGTTTAATCCTCTCATACTAGTCCACTCAGTTATGAAAATGGGAATAAGCTAGATGTGAAAGAAACAGTCACGAGAAAGCAATGGTGTGATAGACATATTAGTAGATTAGAAGAGCGCGTTATGAGTCAGTGAGAAATCGTGTATGTCAATACTTTGAAATGTTCATGGTACAGGCTGTCCATAGATCAAATCAGACATTCAAGGAAGGAATCGGAGAGAATGCAGAAATGTAACCAGAATAAACCATGCAAATCATACATTTGAATCACAATCAGTTCACTGATATTTTCTAATAAAAGAAATATAAACAAATTAAATTTCTTTCTGCATATCATTTCTTTACCACATTCCCTTCATGGACACCTGGTTTTTATTATCTGGAGTGAGGACTTGGATGCCTTTTAATTCAGACAGCTCAGCAACTCAAGTCATAATGTTCTCAGTATCAGGCGAGTGCCAGATCTAACAGTAATGACCTGAGATGGATCATTATTCATTTATCTCACTTTGGATAAAATATTATTGTTAGCAGTTCCAAGGATTCTTCACTGTTTTCTACTCCCAGAACTAACTATAAAACACACACACACTGCCAAGGAAAACAAAGAAAAAATGACCATTTACTAAACAAATTATACTTTTAACCTGATTTTTAGGAGCAAATAAATCTGTGAATATTTTCTCTCAATTTTATACATCTATAGCCAGAGTGACAGACTGAATGGCTCAGATGGTAGAGTATTGGCTTTCCAAACCCAAAGTGGCTGGTTTGATCCTAGCTCTTTGGTGGATATTGAAGGTGTTCAAATATGCCAGCCTGGAATTAGGTTTACTGGCAGGTAAAAGAACTTCTGCCAGACAAAATTCCACCACCTCCACACCTCCATGAACCACAAAAGTAGTTAGTCGGAGATAAAACCAATAACAGTATTGTTATATCCAGAACTACAATACTTAGCCACAATTTTATGTTTTTTTTTTTTTTTTTTTGCTAGGGGCTTTACGTCGCACCGACACAGATAGGTCTTATGGCGACGATGGGATAGGAAAGGCCTAGGAGTTGGAAGGAAGCGGCCGTGGCCTTAATTAAGGTACAGCCCCAGCATTTGCCTGGTGTGAAAATGGGAAACCACGGAAAACCATCTTCAGGGCTGCCGATAGTGGGATTCGAACCTACTATCTCCCGGATGCAAGCTCACAGCCGCGCGCCTCTACGCGCACGGCCAACTCGCCCGGTCAATTTTATGTTTACAACTTGCAAAGTCCCATGTATGGCCCATACTTTTAAATGGACATGAAGCATAAAACTAGAAGGGTTTGAGAGAATTTGGAAAAGCAGCTAGATGGTAAAAATAGAAATAAGGATGTGCTAAAATGCACTGAGTGTGACAAATTGATGTTAAGAACTTTATGATCTTGTGTGATAACATGTCATAAGTACAGTTTAAAAAACATAATAAGAGACGACAACCAGTTATCATGTGGATGTCTCTACAGCCAGCTTTAGGCGTTCAGGACTTAATTCAAACAAATAAATGTAAGCAGGGAGGGTATGCCAAATTAATTACCTACATCAATCGATGACAGGGACAAGAAAGAAGAAGAATAGCTCAAAAAATCTATGTTAAACCTTAAATTAATTAGCTCCTGAAGATTACTGCAAAGAAACAACATAGCAGGAAAACTTACATTGTATTAATAAATTGGAGAGCTTGCAAGACGGCAGCTCCAGTTTAATGTTGGCAAACTAAAAAAGCTGTTCAAAATTTTTGTTTTTAATTTGGAGTTGTATGTTAATGTATTGTCTATGCATTAACACATTATTCAGTATTATTAACAAGCAGGAGTACAGTTTTAACACAGCAGAATTAATTTTTATATTTTGTAGCTGCCTCTTTCTTGCAACAAATTATGGAGTTGCCTCTTTTGTGCACCAAATTATACAGAAATTTAATTTTCATAGGCACACAAGAGTTAAAAAATAAAAACACACCAAATGAGAGTGTACATTAGGGTGACCAGATGGCCCTTATTTATGGGATTGTCCCTTATTTTTCTAAAGTGACCCGTTGTCCCAGCAAAAAATATACGGGATGCCTATTGTCCTGTTTTTCATGAACTGTCTTGTATAATTTAAAATATCATGTTTAAACTTTATTTATCACGAAGCTCTGATGTATATTTCTCATTGTGTAAAGAAAGTGATTAAAAGTTCATTTGGTTGGCACTAAATGTAACAAACCAGTGAAACAGGCACATATAAAATGTGAAAAATGGCAACTTATAACCCTGCATAGTGAACATTGTTTTGACACGATTATGTCTAATGGCTGGGGGTCATCTGAAACTTTGTGTAACGTGATAAAATGTGTGACAGAAGTGACGTCACATTAGTCGTTACTGAAGGCCTTGGTCGCCAAAGATGCTGTGTGTTGAAATAGAAAGTGTACCGTCAGTGACGTCACATTAGTCATTACCGTAGGCCATGGTCGCCAAAGATTCTCTGTGAAATGATGCCAATAAATTGTTTGCTATCAATATTTGAGTTTCATTTATTGAAAGATATATTCATGGTCATTAGCTTTCTGTAAAAGGAAAATTTCTTTCTTGAAACACTTTATATATTGGAATTGGGCCCCCTCAATTTTTAATAATAATAATAATAATAATAATAACAACAACAACAACAACAACAACTTGTTTTCTATAAATATATGGTACTCTTTACGAGGTCTGCAGTTTGTATTAAAACATTCTAACCTAAGTGGGGCCTAATAATCAACGACAGTCAATGTGTCTTGTGTCACCCTAGTGTATCTGGCTTATTAATAGAAACTACCGAGATACACATGAACTAACAATCAAAGAAATCTTTAGCCACCTAATCTATATCTTTATTTACCTTTGGCAATTTTATAAAATCATTAATAGTACACGTTTTGACTGTTTTGCAGTTATCATCAGCTACATTCACGTAAGCTTAGGTGTCAATAAGGTAAACGTATGCACAATATAAGTTCTCATATTAGCCTTGATAACTTCTCATAGGAAACTTACAAATTTTCGTCTATTGGGGAGGATGGTAGTAGTGAGGGGGGCAGGGAAGAATGCTTAAAAAGTGATTAATGACTTGTCCTTAACTAAAATATTGTTAAAAAATTCTCTTCTTCCAATAAGAAGATAAAAACATCTTTTAAGTCTCTTTTTTTAGCTTCTGTTTGGAAGCGTATTTAAAAAAATACTGATTAACTTTTCACCAACTAACTACCTGAGATGTTATTAAAGTATAATTAAAACTTGTTAACTAAAATATTAATAAAAGCATACATCTGCTTCCTGTCGAGGAGTTAAATTCTTCTTTTTTAAGTCTTATTCGTGTTTGTGCTTGAAGGCTTGTGGAAAAAGCTGGTTAACTTGCTTTTTTTTTTTTTATTGCCAAAGGTTGATTCTTAGAATGCCTTTGCAGCTCAATATTGGGATGTGCTTAGAAGTTACCAGTATTTTGTCCATAAACCACCCCGTCTGGATTTCCGTCTTTATTTCCCGCTATCTTGGATGTGGGTCTGTGTCAGTGTCCTTCATCCTCAATCTGGTATAGTAGCGATGTCACCTAAGCTTACGTGAATGTAGCTGATGATGACTGCAAAGCAGTCGAAACGTGTACTATTAATGATTTTATAAAATTGCCAAAGGTAAATAAAGGTATCGATTAGGTGGTTAAATATTGCTTTGATTGTTAGATTGTCATATCGATCTGGACATGAAGTGGATAGTTTGTGATACACATGAACTGCAATGCATTAGATCTGAAAATATAGAATACAACACAACTAAATATGACACACAGGATACAACAGCACAACCTTTCTGTAACCTTGACATCAACATGAGTACTGTTCACGTCTTTTGGTTTGGGTCAAGAGGGAGTCAGCTCCAAAAGTTCAGAAACAGAAAAACTAATGTTTGGTTTGGGGCATGAGAGAGCCAGCTTCTTCTGTGGAGTAGTAGGAGAAATAATGCTCAGGGCTGCCACCTTTTTGGTACCAAATGAAAGAGGACATTTTTCAGAACAAGATGGGATTTATAAATCAAAATGCAAAATAATAATATGGAATTGCCTCCTTTATGCTGCAGGCCCTTCAATTGTTAATGTCATCTCCAAATGTTATCACTTCCAAATATTTAAAAGTAATACTTACATAACTCAGAATATGTTAAGAGATTTGCTTATTATTCATATTCAGAGAATGCTAAACATACAGTATTTCACACTGACTGGTGTACGTGAAACAAGAGCTGCTAAAATCCTATGGGACTTTATGGTAATGAAAGCCATAAATAAGAGGGAGCTGAGGAAAGTAGCATCCTGTTATAAATAGCATGGGAGTTCATAAAAATTACAAATTCAAGACTGAAATACAACTGAATAGATCAAAACTTTTCACAATCAGTCAAGAAAATATTACTACAATCAAGTGATTTTATCAATAGAGTAGAAGTCCGTTATAGTGAGTATAAGATATAGGAAGAATCCCGTTGTAATAACATTTTTTTAAATGTTCCTCAAATATTCTTACATGGCTAAAACGAGAACCCTTTCACAGATTCATTCGGTATTGCAAGTGATTTAGCATGTGTTATATTTTCCATTACCAATATTTATACACTCCAGCGTACAAGCCTAGCAAACACTATAAATAATTTTTTCCATATAACTCTCAATATTACAGCAGGCATATTTGCATATTAGTGTAAGAATTTTAGACAATTTGATTTTCAACCTTCTGAGAAAAGATGGCAAAAATTGCAAACAATTTTATTAGCCACTATTACATTCTTGTGTGTGTCAAGAACTTGTGTCAAAAAGAATGGATTTCTCACAGGTTCCTTGGGTTGGTTAATCTGTTACAGCACTGAATTATTGTTTTTGTTAGTTGTTTTACGTCGCACCGACACAGACAGGTCTTATGGCGACGATGGGACAGGAAAGGCCTAGGAATAGGAAGGAAGTGTCCGTGGCCTTAATTAAGGTACAGCCCCAGCATTTGCCTGCTGCAAAAATGGGAAACCATGCAAAACCATCTTAAGGGCTGCCGACAGTGGGGTTTGAACCAACTATCTCCCGGATGCGAGCTCACAGCTGTGCACTCCTAACCGCATGGCCAGCTTGCCCGGTCTGAATTACTGGGATAGATAATTCTTTATCGAGGCACTTTTATTGTTGTTAAAAAAACTATCGTTACTCATGGTGCAACTGAATTTGAAGCTTTATTTACTGTTGTTGTGTATGATGCGAAAGCATTTATTGTGTCCTCTTTCATGCGCATCTAAACTCTCTTTCTGTGTGAGATGTGAACAGAATGTGCTATTGTTAGTGATTCTACAAAGTAGTGAATAAAACATTTCATTATCAGTGGAAAAAACTTACAGATGGTAAAGAAAAGCAGTAAGAAACAAGACAAGAGGGTGTAAAGAGGTAAATAAAGTTGTTAAATAAGCTGAGATATTTTTAATTTTAAATGTACCTTAAAGTAAATATCATAAGCTTATATAGGCCTAATAACAATACAAATAATGGTAATGAGTGTGCCACATTCTGTTCAGAAACTAACCTTTCAGTGCCGGCACAGCATAGAGAAATATAATATACAAAATATTATTTTGGGTCAGTTACTATGTGCAATAAGGAAATCTGTTCCAGTAAAAACATTTATGCAAGAAGCTTCTTGAAAAGATTCAAAAAAATTTAAATACAATTCTGGACAACATTTGATTAATTACACTCAAATATTGTACACATGCAAAAATAAATATGTGAATGTTTAAAGAATTCGGATCAAGTCCGAACATCCAATGTAGGCTCCTGGCACTTAACACAATGCTGTCCGTTCACGTATCAATACGTGTTTGCAAGCATGGTGCTCTGCAGCCGATCACGTATGAATACGTGTTGGTGCAAGTCTGTCTTCTGGTGCCATCTAACAGTTATTGAGGAACTATTTTGAGATTATCGTTGATGTACCTAAATGGTAGAAAATCTCCGCTTCTTTTAGTACTGGTTTTGCCCGTTTTAGTCCGTCAGTGGCATTTGTTTTTGCCTTCGAATATCTTCCGTGTATCCATCAATACTAGTAAACAAAAATGGCAGTGCCGGTAAACAAAACCAATGGACTGACTCCTGGTGATATTATACATGAATTATACCCTGATAATTTGTCATATGTTTCCCGTGATTGTGAGAAGAGTGAATATGAATTGTCTAATGATAATTCTAGTGCCAGAGAAAGTGATGCGGTGAATGACACGTTTCTTGCACCATGTGAACAATGACCTGTTCCTTCAGATTGCAAAGATGGTCTAGATATAAATACTATTGATAATATTCTCCCTATTTCTGGCAGTGAGTGGCCTAACGGGATATTATACTGTTTTTGTAGTCTTTCTCGTGGACGCCTGGCGTTAAAATTTCGCCGAGTGAACCTGAAAATATAGCTAGGTTATGATGTCAAGTTGTTCATTTGTAATGATTTATTGGCATATATGGTGGAGGAATCAAACAGATATCATTACCAGAATGAACCGAAATATAAAATCTCACCAAAAACATTAAAATCGACAGATATAACTGTAAATGAACCCAAAATTATTAAATTATGATACCCTGCAATAACTCCATGTCTCTGCCAAAACCTTCCGGCCACAGGGGCCAGTTATACGTCAGATGGGCCGGAGAGCAATGTGTTAAGAAGCTTAAATAACCTACTGAGTGATATTCAGAACACGTGCATAAACATAGTAAAATTGCTATATACCATATGAATCAATTTTGATGTCCCAAACTGCAACATACCACTAACTGATACATTGTTATTGATATCAACTGTTGGTACCAGATCAATAAAATTGGTGTATGAAATCTTGTTATATATATTGGAGTTTTCATAGCAAAGTTTTAAAAATCACAAAACGAAGGGTGAATTAAGAAGAAACTGTTTACAAATTAGTGAAAAAACTGGTAAAATGAATCAAATTTGCGATGTGTTGCAACTGTCAACATTCACATTCATGCAATAGACATTAAAAAACACACAATGCACCTACCTTACCACTATTTATAAGAATTTGTGAGAAAGCCATTCACAAAAATAAAGAGTTCCTACCTATTATTGATTTAAGAGGTAGAGTTTCTTTCTGTATCATGAAAAGAAATAATATTTTAGTGATATTAACAGCAAACTGACCGAGTGCTCTACAATCTGCTTCATGTTGCACCAACACAGACAGGTCTTACAGCAACGATAGAACAGGAAAGGGCTAGGAGTGGGAAGGAAGTGGCCAGAGCCTTAAGGTACAGCCCCAGCATTTGCGTGGTGTGAAAATGGGAAACCACAGAAAACTATCTTCAGGACTGCCGACAGTGGGGTTCGAACCCACTATCTCCCAAACACTGGATACTGGCCGCACTTAAGCGAGTGCAGCTATCGAGCTTTATTTCGTCTCATTTTTGGTTCTGTGAACAGGATAGATTGAATTGACAGCTATTTTTATGTTATGTTTAGAGTTCTTCATTCACCGGTGGAAACAATAAGAAAACCAATCTATTCTGATCTCCAATGACTAAAGCATTACAATGTTGAGTGGGGAAACAAAAATCAATAGATCTGGCTACAAAACATGAAACTGTGCAGGCTAGAGAACAAAGTAGTGTGTGCAAATGTGAAATAGGCAGATGATATAATTAAACATCTTTCACTCTTTTTACTATCCTTGAAAATTGAAAAAATCATGAACCCTTAAAAGGTAGCATTTCAAACAGGAGTAAAAGAAAAACTGCCTACTGTGGATCATACTGACCTCAAGGCTGCCTTTTTTGTGGTTTACCCAGCAATGAGCTTCAGGAGTTCCTTTATCAGGGACTGTGTTAAAATCTAAGGCAGCAGAATTGGCTCTCAGAGTAAATATTTCAGATTTTGAGTGCAACAATGGATGGTTAAACTGATTTACAGCCAGACATGGTATTTCATTTCACACAATAGAAGGCGAATCGGAAAGTGATGAAAAAAAAACCTGTCAATGACTGGCTCCCAAATCTTTGTGAAATTCTTAAAAGATAAGAGATCAAAAATGTCTATAATGCTGATGAATGTGTACTTTTCTATAATACCCAACAGGACTCGTGTGGTGCAAAGGTGCAAAGCTTAGCAAAGATGATCTAACTGTAGGTAGTGATAAACTAAGATCGATTATCATCGGCAAGTCAGCCCACCCATGATGAGTATTTAAAGGTGGTGCATCTACGAAGCACGGACGATGTCAGTGCATTTTAAGAAGTGGCTTCAATCATTTGGCTTGAGGATGGGGTCGAAGAACAAAAGAAATATTCTTTTTGTAGAGCATTGTCCTTCTCATCCCAATGTTGTGCTGAACTGGTATTCCTTGCCTTCTTCTTCTTCTTTAAATTTTTTTTTTACAATAGGCTTTACGTCGCACCAACACAGATATATCTTATGGCGATGATGGGATAGGAAAGGGCTAGGAGTGGGAAAGAAGCGGCCATGGCCTTAATTAGGGTACACCCCCAGCATTTGCCTGGTGTGAAAATGAAAAACTACAGAAAACCATTTTTACCAGGGCTGCCGATAGTGGGGTTTGAACCCACTATCTTCCGAATGCAAGCTCATAGCCGTGCGCCCCTAATCACACGGCCAACTCACTCAGTGACTGGTATTTCCTCTTCCAAATTGTTCTAGCATAATACAACCACTTGATAAGGGCGTATTTAAACTTCTTAAACACTGATTTCATAGTATGCTGAGGAACTCCTTAAGGTGTAGGCTTGAGGTAAAGAAACTGCTGAAATGGAATGTATTGGAAGCTATCCCAGATTTGCAGTTTAGTGGGAAATCATATCCCCCAATGCAGTTGCTGCATGTTTCAGACATGCTTACTTCTAACAAAGTGAAACAGAAATTGAAGTTATTTAGGAGGAACTTCCTGATCTGGAAGTACCATATAGCTAGAATCAAGTGACTTCTCAGCTTTAAGTTTCTTGTCAATCTGAAGATTAGATGGCAGTACTTTGTATCATAAAAACCTGTTTGTTGAAACTGTCACTTTATCTCCTCAGCCGTGTATTTCTAAAAGCTAGATTTATATTGAGTATGATCGATCATCTGCTGTATAGATTTTTTGGTATGTGCACTAATGAGTTCTCTTACTGACATTCAAAGGTGCTGTTGAAATCAATTAGTAATACCTGTCAACTGATGTAAACAAACATTTGAGTTTGAAACAAAAGGGCAGATAGCAGTAGTTGTTAACTAATTAGAAATAAAGGCAGAAGTAAATGATTGTTTAATTTTAATAACAGGTACTGAAATTAAATAGGAATGTGACAAGATATGGCAGTATGCATCACTGATTTCACAGGCTAGTTTATATATTCTTACATCTAGCTGAATTTCATAAAGGCTCTTACCATTGTAAATTCATAGCAAAAAAAGGTGGTTATTACTTTACTGGGGCTTGAAATATGTTTTCATGATACACGCACAATTGAGTTAGGTTAGGTGACACTGTTTGAGTAAGAACTAAAACGTTTGCCACGTAAGTTTCTGGAGTGATATTATTACAATTGCTTCTAATTGAACATTCACATAGTATCGAAATTAGAAAATAACTACAAGTAAGCTGCAGTATAGAAATCATCCACAAAAATGTAAGTTCTGAACAAACTGATTGCTGTTTCATACCAATTTTAATGTGTTGTTTTTGAATCTTTTCTGACTTTTATGAAAAATCGGCTATAACAACAATACGCTAGAGCAAGAAAATTTTATGCTGTTGTGAATTATCACTATAACAGACTTCTACTGTAGTTTTAGATTAAAAGAAGAACAAATCCATAACTGACACAATATTAAAATACCACAAATTCCGTATATACCGGTATATATGAATAATCCACACATTCACTTAATCTGTACATCTTATACTTAAACATTATAACTGGCACATTTCACTTATAACTGCATATCAGTATTGCCTCTTTTCATTCACATACTGCACAGCCAATTTTTGAGGTCTGGATGCTTCTCATTTTGGATGCATAACACCCAGTAACTGCTATGAGTTTTTTTTTTGCCAGCTATAAATGCAACTTTCGCTGCCATTGTACTTTCCCGTTGCACGATTTCAAATATTCTCTGCATCTTCAGTAATGTGAAGTTTGTCTTTAACTATGAACAAGCATATTGAGAACTTGCATCACTTGCAGTCTTACTTAATACATGATACAGATCTCCCTTCTAACTAGGTTACTGATGCCATGTGCAACACGAAATACTAGGGTGAGTCAAATGAAAACTTTAAATATATTTTTCAATTTATTTTACTGAGTCAAAGTGATGCATAACTCTATAATTTCTCTACATAGTCTTAGTTATGTTCAATCCAAGTCCTCCAGTGCTTACAAAGTGGATGAATTCATCTAGGGGATGAAAAAAAAATTTGGTTGCCTTCATCGTTTATCTTTATCTGAACATAACATCTTTCTTCCTAGTGCCTCCTTGAGTGGCCCAGAGGTGAATATGAAGGATGTGGAATTCAAAATTCAGGTCTTGGATATTTGTAACTGTTGCATGGGCAGTATGAAGCCAAAAACTGCCATATTGATATAATGACCACTATTCTTCTTTTGTGCATGTCTGAAGTTGGGTGGCCATTGTCACACTGGTACTCTGATGGTGTTTACTTGTCTGTACAGTGCTGCTGCCCACAGAATATTCCTTAGAACCTTTGAAACAGTACTGCCAATGTAAGAACCAAGGAAAATTTCAAATATTTATTACACATTTAAAATTTTCATTTGACTCACTATTGTATAACGTGATTCAGGTATTATGAAGGTGATAAAAACATTATCACCAATAAAGCATGCACCTGCATTTTAGGTGCTATCTTACAAAAAAAAGAAAAAAAAAAGAGTTAAGCGTGGAGTATTCATATATATACGGTATAGACATATCTGTGTAATAACAAGGTAGGTGTGAAGATTGCTTCACAGGAATCCTATTAGGTACTCTATCTCATGGTTTATAAAGCTATTTTCATAATAAGAATATAACAAAACTCACATTTTAATCTACAATACAATATTAATGGAAAATAGAGTATCTGTATCAATATCTAAAAGACTTCTAGTTTGAACATCACAGACATTGAGCTACTTTGTATGGAAGCAATAGTCAGCTTGAGCAGGCTACACACATCTCGTGCCTCACCACTTACTAGAAGAACGGGGAAGATTGAGTGCCATATTCTGAGCCCTGAAGTCCTCGACAGATCAATGAAAATTCACGTACAATGTCTTGCAGCTTACGTTTGTTGGCTCGCTCCCTTAAATAAATTAATACATTTATAAATATATGCCATTAAAATGAGAATAAATATACAAGGCAATTATTTTATTACTAGTCACTGCTTAGTTCAGATATATAGACCAATAATAATGATTTCAAAAATCCTACATGCACTGGCTGGGATTCAAACCATGGCCGCGGTGTTGACAAGCCAAAGACCTTAAAAATACACTGGAGGATTTGTTATGGTTTGGGGGCATTTTTTTAATGGCATGGTTCAGGCCCTGAAGTTTCTTTAACTGGAAAATTTAATGCTGAGAAATACACAAGCATTCTGGACTTTTTGCATTTATCACATAGTGGTAAAATTTCAGTGTAGGTCCTTTGCTGGTACAACAAAAGCATCTTTCTACAGTTTAGTTCATCGAGCATTAAATGTTCCACTATCCCCTTCTAACCAGAAAAAAAGAGTTTGAATAAACAAAAGAATTTGCAAAACTAAACGGGTATAAACCTAACCTGATCAATAAGATTATTGGTAAAATAAAATAAAAAAATACTACAAATTTAATTCCAGATAAGCCCAAAAGAATAAACACTGCCAGCTTCACCTTCACTAACCTCGCCATATACAGCATTACTAACCCATTTAAGAAGCATAACATCAGAATCACCTACTGAATTCACAACACTAATCGGAACATATTCTTCAATTCCAACTTGGTAAATACTTCTCAGGACAAATTTTCGAACTCTGGTATTTACAGACTCAAATGCCCCCAGTGTGAATTTTCTTATATCGGAAAAACTTGCTGCAGTTTTAGAACTAGATACTTGGAACATTATAATGCCTTGAAGCATAAAAAGTACTCTGCCATGAGTAACACATGAGGGATTCTGGCCACAATTATTCTACAATTCATCAGGACCTCCACATTATAAAATACGTAAATAAAAGCAGCTTAATGAGTGGATTGGAAAATGCATACATTTTCTTGGATCAACATTTTAAAAATAATAATTTGAATGATGTCCCTGAGAACAACAGCCCATTAATTGAACAAGTCCCCAAGTTACTCACTAATTTTAATATAAATCATAACAGTTTCATAAAAATCTTCAATTATAAACCTTTAAATATCCCTCCGGTCATCATAACAGATTCCACCTTACCCCCTCCCCATAATACAACTCCGCTGCCAGCTTCCAGCACTCTCATTGTTGCGCCTACCCCTCCCATCCCAATTTACTCTCCTCCTAAGCAAGCACACAGATACAACCCACGCAGCAACGGCCATACGTTTAACAGACCCCCTCGAACGGCTAATGTCTCCAGTCAATCCAACATAAGAGGTAAGCGATCTTAGACTCTCATTTTGAACACACTATTTTCAAGGCCCGAGTACATCTTTTTCCTTTTTCCATTTTTCAGACTTCAGTTCACGCAATTTGCATCTTATTCCGTTTTGGTCTTGAACTCCCAGTAAAAATGAAGACACCTGTTATTCGGCTTTAACCATTGTTTCGGATGAAGTGGATATTGGCCTCTACCTTATAAACGGCTTCAGGCGTGATCAATCCTGTTTGAAGTGTTACTACTCCATGTCTGCTACAATACGTGATTTCTCTTGCCCGACTCGCGTATCCATTCAAGATTGGGATTTAATTATTTCTTCATTCAAAAGAATATAATCCTCACTTTTTGTTATGTGCGAACATTCTTATTAACTGACTGGTAGAAATGAGTTTGATTATTACACTGCCAGCTCTGTGTTGTACCTTATGTTTTTAACCTCTGGCAACACGATTACATGTTTTTTTCACTTAGACATGATGAACACACTTATATATTTTTCACTCTTTTATGTTTGAACATTCTGATTGACTGACTGGTAGCAATGATATCCTAATGATTTTAATTATTTCACTACCAGCTCTGTATTGTACTTTCTGTTTTTAACCTCTGTTTCAACACAATTGTGTTGTTTTTTCTCTTAGCCATGTTGTAACATTCTATGTTTTTTTCACACTAGTTTTAAGCCTATTTGATTTTCTAAATGTAAATGTTGATTCTTAGGGTGCCATATATTTTAAGGACACTAGGTTCAGGACCCTGATCTAACTTTAGGCTAAGATTTATTTCGGCTGATGATGCTTATGACAGTTAAGCGAAACATGTCCCATCTTACAACGCCTGTTGTAATGTTTATATCCTAAATATAAGGAAAGATTAGTATTGGAAAGATGGTGTTAACTATTATTCTTATTTTAATGTTCATAATCTGATGTCCAATACGGTCTACAATGAGTTTTATTACTTGTAAGAAAACAAGTGCCAGGTAAAATGTATGTGACATAGTGAAAATCACCAATGAAGTTCAAATTTATGAAATAGTTGCCCTCTTGAACGGCCTGACCTTCTCAAATTTAGCGGTCCCGTTCTCACTGATCATGTCTAATGTTGGCTCAGGTGTGTTTGGCTTATTTTTAAATAGTCAAGGGGGCAATATATAAGTAATAATAATAACAACGTAAACGTTTCCACCTTTTCAATACTAAAATATATTCACAAAATTATAAATTACACGGTACTAGTTTCGACCCATCTAGGGTCATCATCAGCCGTATTGGAGCAAAGATCATTTTTGGCGAAATCCTAAGAAAATGTTATTTTAAAGAATAACAAGTGAAATGAGATGTTATTATGGTAATAGTTAATAATACAAGGAATATACATACTAAGAGGTTTTTAACAAAGAATAAAGTATAAATGGGGTGTTGTAAAAATTATAATCATGGAAATCAGTAAGTTCTTGTATTGAAATGAAATATGGCTTAGGAAGAGGGCTTAACACGTTCCGTGCGGTTCGGGTCACCATGTGCCCCGAAACATGTTACTCTTATCCGTCGGTGCGAACTTCCCAGAATTGCGAAGTAAGTAACTACGTCCTAGTTACGAATTTCCGTTAACTAATGGCAACATAGTGTTCCAATTGAAGCAAAGGATCGAGGCATACTGCTAGTTTTGATCGGCCCACCGGTGACCCGAAGGAAGTTTTTTTCATCTTCCATTCATATCGCTTCGGGTCACCCTGAGTCCCGATTGTTGTCTGACCTATATTTTTACGCGGGAATCGCTTAGCGCGGTTACGGTGAATGAAGCCTGGAGTGTTGCTGCCCGCAGATCGTAGACTGTTGTTTAAGGAGTACCACCCTTCTGATATCTGCTTTCTAAATTGCTCTTAGGAAATCCAATAGAGGTTATTGGAGTAGTTATTGACATATTTATTATCTTCCGTATATAATATTTACAAGCAATTTCACGTCCTTTTTTAGGTATGGAGCTTTCACATTCTGACACACCGGCGGCACGGAAAAGAAAGAGGGTTAGGACAGCACTGGGGTGGGCCTATATTACATTCCGTGCTGTTCGGGTCACCATGTGCCCCGAAACATGTTACTCTTATCCATCGGTGCGAACTTCCCAGAATTGCGAAGTAAGTAACTACGTCCTAGTTACGAATTTCTGTTAACTAATGGCAACATAGTGTTCCAATTGAAGTAAAGGATCGAGGCATACTGCTAGTTTTGATCGGCCCACCGGTGACCCAATTATTTCCGGGGTCATTTCTGTTTCACGCAATTGTTGAATCGGAACACTGTCGCACAGGTAAATACGCTGGAATGTCTCCTCAACAATAACGCACACAACAAGTGCACTTGCATTGTTTAGGATTTCATACTAGGGAGTAAACAAAGTCAAATTCGTCAGGTCACCGGTGACCCGAACCGATAATAACTAAAGGCAGCATCGGGTCACCGGTGGGCCGATACGACGTAACATTAAGTCATCGAAATTCACTGCCGCAGGGAACGTGTTAAGGTGGGGCTGAAGGGTGCGGGAGAAAGTGTAATTGTCTTGGAAAAGTACCTTTGATTAAATTTAGGATTGAGTTTAGGTTGGCTGCATTATTGTTTCTGAGGAAAAATTGAGAAAACTATGTCTGAGAAGAAAACAAATGCCAGGTAAAATGTATGTGACACATATTGGAAACCACCAATGAAGTTCAAATTTATTAAATAGTTGTCCTCTTGAATGGCCTGACCTCAAATTTAATGGTCCCATTCTCATTGAGAAACTTCACTGACAGAAGATCAATTTGGATTTAGGAAGGGTATAGGGACTCGAGAAGCAATCCTAGCTTTAAGGATGATTATAGAGAAATGACTATGGAAAGATCTTGATACATTCATTGCTTTTGTAGACCTTGAGAAGACATTTGATAAGGTTGAATGGGATAAACTATTCATGGTGTTAAAAGAACTCGGTGTCAAGTACAAGGACAGGATGACAATTTGGAAATTGTATGAAGATGCGATAGCTGTTATACATTGTGGAGATTCCACAACAGAGGCCAATATTAATCAAGGAGTTTGGCACGGTTGTTCGCTCTCACCTATCCTTTTTAATGCACACAACCAAAAAGCAATAGATGAAGTAAATGATAATTTGCCAATGACTGGAGGTCTCAAGATTCAAGGAGAAAGAATTACCATGCTTCGTTCACAGACAATATCGCAGTCCTGGCAGGAAACAAAGATGATCTGAGTTACATTAGCAGAAATGGAATCTACCTTCAACAAACATAGCATAAAAATCAATAAAATAAAAACCAAAGTCTTCTCTGTAGCCAGCAATATGAACCTTCTTGTTGTACTTAAAATGGAGAACAGTTGATAAATGTACAGTTCGCTTATCTTGGTAGCAAAACAGCAGCAGATGGAAGAAGTAGAAAAGAAATAGTCAGGCGCATTGACCAAGCCAAAAATTGTGTTCAACAAAAAAAGCAAAACTCTTATATGCAAAAACGTTAGTATGAACCTCAGAAAACGTCTTGTGAAACTATATGTGTGAAGCGTACTGTTGTATGCTAGTGAAACCAGGACTTTTAGCTTGGCTGATAAGAAACATATAGTAGCCTTTGAAATATGGTGCTAGAGGAAAATACTTAAAATTCCATGGGTGGACAAAATCACTAATGAAGAAACACTGAAAAGGATTGGAGAGAAGCCATGTTTATGGAATATGCTTACTCACCAAAGAGACAATTGGATTAGACATATCTGAAGCATGAAAGTCTTCTGCACACAATACTGGAGGGCAGTGTGGAAGGAAAGAACTGTAGAGGTAGACCACAGCTAGGATATATAAAACAAATCATTCACGACAAGGGTTGTGATAATTACTTGGACTTGAAGAGACTAGCCACAGACCAGAGTTCATGGAAAGCCGCTACAAACCAATCTTCAGATTGAACACCACAGAAGATGAAGAGTGGAGAGGGCTGTAGTACATGGCCAACCCATTCTAGGATGATCCAAAATGAGATGGAGAGCCTGTGTTAGAAAGGACCTGGAAAATACCAATGTTGCTGTGAAGAGGTTCTAAGATAGATGCTACCAGAGGAGGGCAACCAGAATAGCTGACGCCAGCCGAGGGGAAGCAGAAGGAGGAGGAGAAGAAGAAGAAGAAGAAGAAGAAGAGAAGAAGAAATAGATAAAATAACACCGAGCTCGATAGCTGCAGTCGCTTAAGTGCGGCCAGTATCCAGTATTCGGGAGATAGTAGGTTCGAACCCCACTATCGGCAGCCCTGAAGATGGTTTTCCGTGGTTTCCCATTTTCACACCAGGCAAATGCTGGGGCTGTACCTTAATTAAGGCCACGGCCGCTTCCTTCCCACTCCTAGCCCTTCCCTGTCCCATCGTCGCCATAAGACCTATCTGTGTCGGTGCGACGTAAAGCAACTAGCAAAAAAAAAAAAAGATAAAATAACTGCTTATAAGCTCCCTCAACAGATGAGTGGTAGTGTCAGTCTATAGATAGCAAAATCGCAAGTTCAAGGGCGGAGTAAAGTCTCTTCAATGATGTTGGCATATAAAAGATCCCTAATGACACATTTACAGTTTACCTGACAAAACTGAAACTCAGCCATAGATTGCCCAACAGAGATCCAATTTGCTCTGCCATCTGATAGTGTAAAATGAAAAGCTGAAAATTATGTACAGGGAGCCAAGATGGCATCAAATAAAAATGTCTGCATGTGGAATCATCATCATCATCATCATCATCATTACTTCTCTCTTTAAAATAATTTACACAATCATTTTAAATAGAACATCAATTTTGCAATACTGTAGTTCATAAACTCTTCAGAGTTTGTATTTCAGTACTGGATAGTTCATATTTTTTTGTTTTCAAACATGGGGTACTTTGAGTGCCTTAGTAATTCATTTATAATCACAATCATATTATATACCTGAGAACTGACTTGACAAAATGCTCCTTTTGTGTAGGAGACACCCGCTGAGATGGGAAGCCTTCTTCTTGCATCGCCTGTTGCATCCAACGTCCAAGATTATCACAGTGTTTCTTGTTAAGCATGAGGAAGATGTCAGATACAGGATCAAGAGCAGCTCGAGGAATATCCCCACCTACAGGACATACAGCATTGATTTTGAGACAAGTATAACAAACATTGACATATAGGGGAGTACAGGACAAGCTACTAAGGTGGATAAAACCGAAACGAGTTTTTTGGAATACAAATTTCATCAGTCAAAATTAACTGAAATGTATTTTCTTATTTTTCTACATATTGGCCCATCTTACCTATACACTTTTTCCAATAAACAGGTATCTTTTTAATGCCACTTTAAAAAAAAGCACAGGGCAAATGTGCAGCCACTGTGCACAAAATATTGCACCTCTTCGTTGGTTGTGAAGTGCTGTTCACCAAGAGCTTCTTTGAGCAGCCTGAACACGTGGAAGTTGCATGGTGAGAGATCAGGACTGTAGGGTGGATGTTGAAGGGCAGTCCAATGCATCTTTGACAAATTTTTGTTCTGTTGTTTTTGTTGTGGTGTAGGGTCTGGTGTTGTCATACGAAATCAACATCTCTGATTGGGGTACTGCACCTTTTTGACTGGAAGGCAACTGGAACTCATTTGAGGAGGTCACAGTAACAGGCAGCATTAATGGTCCCTTATTCTTGAAGGAAATCAATTAGCAGAACACCTTTTGAGTCCCAGAACACTATAGCCAAATCCTTTCCTGCAGACAACTGTATCTTGGCTTTCATGTGTGGTTGCTTGTCTGGCACTCTTTGAACTGGAGAGGTGTAATGTTGCACCCAAGTCCCATCAATGTGACGACTGTCTGAAAAAGCATCGCTTTCCTCTTCATTATATTCTTGATGAATAGGAGTTAATGACCATGCACTTTTGTGGTTTATAAAAGCAATCATGACAATGACCATCACCAGTTAGTGCATAACCATGAAGGCTGAACAATATTTCACAATCAGTGATGCTAGCCCTTAATAGACTAAGTAATACAGCTACAATATATTAAACTTAAAAACTATAACACAACACATAAACTATGATATAAAATTCCTGCTGAAATTACATTCCTTCTTTGGTAATGTTCTCGTGAGTTATGAAGTTCAAATAAAAACGTCAACACTGTATTAATGTTAAACCTTCTTCAAGATTTGTCCTGCAAATTTCAGTGAAACACTTTAAAATGCCATACTTAAAACAGTATAACATAACGTTTGAAACAAGTCCTGATTGTCACTGAACAACACGCGAGAAGTGTATGAGAAATTGCAACTTGCATAAACTTTTGCTCTCCAATCAGCAACCATGGAACCTAACATACCGACAGTTTTTCGTAATTTGCCCTACACAAAATTCATGTGCAACCACAAAAATTGGAATCAAGTTGCATTAATCAAAGTGAGGTCAAACTATCTGTGTTATTGAAATTAACTTAGTTAAGATGGAAGCCATGCTTTTCAGCATTGACTTAGTTAATACTAGCTCTTGCGTACTGAATGTTAATGAGTTAATTTATCAATAGCAGCAGTAATACCATCTAATGCAGAAGAGTGACAGTGGAAAAGACAGACACTCCTCAACTAACAACAGTAGTCATTCAGTTATTATTACTGATAAGTTTGGGACATAATAGCTCATCACATTTTGCTTTCTTGCAGCTCTGTGATACTGGGGTATTCAAGGCCTAGTCTTTTAACTCCACCCCACTTCTGACTCCTTTCCCCACATCATTCTTCGCTGATGGTTGATTCATGTTTCTCTTTACATTTCAATTAGTCATCTTCATTATCTTCTTGATCAATACGAGTTAATGACCATCAACTTTTGTGGTTTATAAAAGCAATCACAACAACTGTCACCATCGCCAGTTAGTACATAACCATGAAGACTGAACAATATTTCACAATCAGTGATGCTAGTCCTTAATAGACTAAGTAATACAAAATCTAAATTCATGAATATCTGCATTATTATAGCAAGTACGATTAAAACACACAGTACATAACCTTGATTTAGCATAAACCCACATTTAAAGCAAAAATGTTGTACTGAAAATTATTCCATAAAAGCAATGTAATTTTATATTTCCTTGTTTTAGCATAATTTGCATTAGAGTAAAATTCTGAAGTATTTATTTCTATTCTTTACAGTTATGCAACTTAAAAGAACCTATGAAGAAGACTTCACAAGCTATCTGAGGATAAATGAAGCCAGAAGCGGAATTTTCCGAGTGCCGATGTTTAGCACTAAATTGAGATGACAGGCTCACGTATACACCAGACCTTAGCCGAGAGTGACTGCTGCAGTATACAAATATTCTTGAATAGCGATTCTCATTGAATGAGGAAAGCAGACCCAGCCAATGATGATGATGATGATGAGGGAATGAGAAAAGCTGAAGACTAACAATGTCACACCATTCCTACAAACATGGCGCACCACTTGCACGTAAGCGTATGTTGCGATACCACATTTGATACAATATTTTGGTATCGATACTCAAGTCAAGAAAATAACAATACTGAAAAAATATCGGAAGCAATTATCAATACTAATGGTATTGTTCAGTATTGGCAGTACTGTGACTACTGTACAATATTTTAACATCGACATGATGTACTTAGTAACAAAAATCTACATTTACATCTTAACATAAAAAAGTTTGAGATGAGAATTTCTATAATTACTGGTTATGCACTCTTTTTAGACAAAACTAATATTTCCAAAGATATTTGGAAGTTCGTGAAAAATCTAATAATCTCTAATATCTCTGTTATTATTCATTGCACATTAAAAGCACACAACATAAAAGATCGGAAATTATATATTACACAACTTGCACAAGGTGTAGTTTCTTGATACTGTGCCATATCAGAGCTATGAATTAGTGATCCAGGCACATATATTTAAAATTTAATTCAACATGTTTTGTATTTGGCGCGCGCAGATATGAGGAGAGGACGCGTGAAAACTGATGTCGTGGAAATTTTCACATAAGGAGCGAGTGAGATGAAGATAATTGTGCGACAGAAACAGAAGAGAGCAGGTCTCCAGCGCGTACAGCGTGATAATGCCGTGGGGGTGAAAATCATAGACAGCCAACACCCCGCAGAGAAATTTTCTAAGGCTAGCCAGTCCAGTGTGAAAAAAGGTTAAGTTCTGCACCTCGATTTACACTGTAATTAGGACAACAAATGCCACTATATGCATCTTCAGAATTTAGTAGAAAACTGACCAGAAGGGATGTGCTGTATTTTCCCAAGAAATGTAAATTACGCAGTTTGATATTATCACACAAAGGATGCGTCACCACGCGGTATACGTTCCAGATGGCCTGTAAGGGAGTTCGCCTGATTGCTTCAAATGCAAGGATGATGCTCTGGGCAATTGCATGAAAATGTACAATTAGATTCGTTTCTGAATATGATAAAAAATTGCGTGATTATCTTAGCTATCTCTTGAACGCTGTCTTACTGACATTCGTGATATCAGTGGAATAGACTGATATGCTCTCTTGGAGGTTTCTAGGGTCAGCCATCTTGTGCCAGATTTAATAAATAGGACAGACAAACTCGCACCCCAGTTCAGTCTTGGAAGAGTCACGGTGCTATATCCATGTCACCTGTCCCGAGAGTCAGTTTCTTTGTGCAGTGGTAAATGAAACAATATGCAGAAATACTGAGCTCGAATATATAAAATTTAATTAGAAAAGGTTCGCAACATATTTGTATGCTAGTGTCCAAAGTATATAAATATTCATTTAGACATGTAGAGATGGGATTATTAGCCTCAGTTTGAGTGCCACCAGTGTTGGAAACAGTGCCGACAATATAGAACAAAGGAATCTAGTGTGAGTTAACTAGTGAAAGTCAAGTAAATAAGTATTTCTGTTTAAACAGTCAGACCGCACCGAAATACATATATAACTGTGAATAAACTCAGTACGGGACAACTGTCTTGATATTATTGCGTGGGGTGGTATGAAGTGATTTGAACGTGTGGCTAATATTGTGTGTTGATGCAATAGCTTTTCAGCAGTCGAAACCAGGCTTGGATTATGTATCAGTGGACGGAAACTCAGCTCTGGACCCCTTCCAACGACAATCTCCGTCATGATGGATTTCTAAGTCTTCTCAGCACGGGCCTTCCTGAGGCTCAAACGGAAAGCACAATGCAGTAATCAGATAAGTATATGATCCCATTATAAGTAATTATGAACGGGTAGCTTGTAAATAATTCACTATTAGATTAGGATGTCTATTTATCCTATTAAGGGATTTAGTATATGAAGCTTTTGTGAAGGTTAATTTAGTTAAACTTGGCAGAAATCATGAAGGGATCTTTGTAATTACTCAATTTTAATTATTAGTTCATAGTCACCGTGTGGTTCAAATTTTGGGAAAGTATTAGTAAAGTTCCAGAATAGGAATTTTTGACTTTTTTTTTTTGTTTGTTTAAAGATTAAGGTGTTGGGAAATAATGGCATAGTAATTGCATGTAAATAGAGTCTCATTAATGCATGCCTTTTAAGCCTGTTGGTTGGATCAGAAATGCACTCGATTCTGTAATGTAAATTGGTAGGAATTTTGTAGCATAAGGTCCATGGCTGGAGATGTGCTGTGTGGTGTACTGTCTCTATGCTGAGATTTGAATCCAAGGCCTCCATTTAGATAGAGCAGGTCATTTTTTTTTGTGTGTGTGTCTTGAGTTTAAGAGATTTGTTTCCTTGGGTGTGCTCAGATTATGAAGCCAGGTCTATATGTCTTGAGACCTGGTTGGCATGAATTGGATAGCAAGGTAGTCCCTTTTAAATGATATTATTACAAGTTGTGATTTATGTATCCTGCCAAATGTATTGTTGGTGACATTAGCATGAGATGGGATTTAAGAGACATTGTTCTCCATAGAATGAAATGTTGAAGGTATCGTATGAAAATTTCATGCAGAGTTGATGTTTCAAAAGTATCTGTGGAAAGGGGAAACCAGACCAAGGGTCTGAAGGAGCATGACTGCTAAGGTACGAAAAACACTCCTTGACCGAGTTTGTACTATACAATCACAAAGGAGATTTAAATCTTTTATGTTTGTTTTAAATACTAAGAGATTGTCTGGCCATAAGGCCAGGTAATTAATTAATGAATGAAGGTGATAGGAAGCCCTTTATTAAATAAAGTATTTAGGGTTTTAGTTTTCAGTGACCCGCCATAACAGCAGAAGATCAATGGTTCGAATCCCGGCAAACCAATGTAAATTCGCCCGGGTTTTTCCTTGACCTAGACAGAAATGTACACGCAGTCAGTGGTTGATTTTGTGTTGTTTTTATTATTTTGTTGTTTATTGTTTTGGTGATATGTGTGTGTTTTTGTTTGTTGCGAGCAAGTTCTGGGCTTCACTCTTGTAATGATTCTGGGTTCATTGTTTCTTGGGCCCAAGGATTGGCTCATTCTATTTTAGCATATCATTTTAATTTTATTTTGTTCTTTGGTGTAAATGGTAGGTGGGCCTTAACCACTCAAATAGCTTCAATTATTATTCTTGTTTATGTTTAACTTTTGTTACCAGTGTTGATGGGAAAGCAATGTAGGGTTCACTGATACATTTGTAATTACAATACTTTACTAGATTATTGATGGAGATGTACTTGTCTGAAACTAATTCAAAATAATCTTGTCATGTGAGTGTTTTTATTTCGGGAGGTCAAGTACTCCGAAATATGGTCCTAATGACCTATATAAACATATGTATGAATTAAAGTTATAGTTCTTTCTATGTCATTTATATATCACCAAGGCTATTAAATATTAGTTTGATCATTTTAGGAGAATTTCATTTGCCGTAGCATACAGCGCCCTGAATATTCCTCCGCATCTTTAAGCCTGTAAGCTAGATATAAGTTTCTAGACTTGAATAAACCACCCCGAGAATGCCGGTAATCAAAATCAGAAAAGCGTGCGTTTGAATCCTGCACAGGCATTGGCCACATCTGTTGTCAAAGATATACTTGACTTTAGCTTATGTGGTGGCATAGTATACCACACCAGAAAGGTTTCAATACATCTAAGGAACAGAGAAATTAAGACATTTCCTGTTTTGGCCCCATTAATATTGTTATGAAATAAGATATAACCTAGCATACACCTTGGTTATCCCTGAACTATACAAAGTTTCAAGAAATTTTGTTAAGCTGTTTTCCTGTCATGTCGATACAACCAAAAATTTAGCTGAATCTATTTTTGATTTCTGCATACAGCACCTAGGCTTACCAGACTTGCAGTTTTAGTGGTAACAGTACAGAATATTCACCTTCTATGTTATGTACAATGAAAATTGCAAACTGTATGCCAAATGTTATGATTTTGAAAATGACTGCACGAGTTATCTCTGTTATGAACATTAAATGGATGGATGAGTGAAATATGGTAAGATCTACAGTACTGTGTAGGGTAAGTATCATCTTGTTTTGTTCTATCGAACAAATAATGCATGTTGGTGCCATTTACGTTAACAATTTCTAGAAAAGGTGTGCTTTGTGCTGAAATCTTGATTTTAGGTAAACAATTTCATGCCCCAATAAAAATGCTAAATTGAGGTTTTACTGTATTTAGCATAAAATATTAGATACAAAATTTTAACATTCAAATGACTTTCTAACTTGTTCGTAATATCATCCATTTAAAATCAGTGAAATATTGTACATACAGTATATACATATGCAAATACGTGATTTGAAAGAATCTGAAAATGTTATACAATGAAACATGCCTTTCACTAAAAATGAACTGTTTTCTTCTTTAGGAAGATACTAGTGTTTTATAAATTTGTATCTTGAATTTAACAGACTGAAAAATTTGAGGTTATATGAAATGAATTTGTTTACCTTAGAGCAATAATATTTAAGATATTGCACAAGCTGAACTGTATGCCACTCTTCTAAACAACAAAAATGGGTTACGTAAAATAACACTTCATCGTGTACAATGATCACAAGGATGCTAATTAGTTTTAACTGGCAAAGCGTGTGTTAAGATTATACATTTACCATGCACTCTAATTCAAATAAAGCATAGACAAAGACTGCTTTAATTTCATTCATAGACATATCTTAAAAATGATTATCTGAACTGATCTGGTTATTTTATGATATAGGTTATCAGGATTACCTCCTGATATCCCCAAAATTAGACTACACCTATCAACAACAGAATTGTATTGGGGTACCAGAAGATTAATCTGTTTTTAGAAAACAATATTTTACCATATGCTCAACTTTTTCTCCTACAGAAGAAATATTAACAACTTTTAGTACCTATGTGATATCCTCCTCCGATGTGAAATTTTCTTTCCCCTATCCTTAATAAAGGTTTTTTCTTTTTTCTTTCTTTCTTTCTTTCTTTCTTTCTGTAGCTTGATAGTGTCATCTCCTATCTGAATACCAGATTCTTCTTCTTAGAGATTATTTTTCTTTTCTATTTTTCTCTGTTACCATTTTTTTAAATTCTTGTGTGTATTAGTGACTCATTTCCAGTCCCAATTGTCAGTAATTATAGTACTTACCCACACAACGTAGCAGCCTGTGGACTAGAACATCTCCTCCTGCCTGAACCACATTCAGCAACACAGGAATATCTCGACTCTGTGAAATAAGGTTCACTAAAAATGATGATGCAGCTTTCAATGCAGGTACTTCAGGTATTGATAATGTAAGTGTGCCTATAAAAAATGAAAAAATATATGGTGTTAACTTTGAATTATGAATACTAACAAACTTTACACATTGCACAAGCCAAATTTTGCAACATTCTTATAATGATAGTTGTACGTTAATAAGAAAGAAAAAAATGTAATAAAGGAGACATGAACATCAAAATTCAACCAGCAAGCACACAGAATGGTTCTTAAGAAGCCTACAGCCTAATTGTAACCTATTAACACTGCACAAAGTTCAAATAATTTTTTTAACCCCCCACAAAAAAAAGAGGACATTTGTCAGTTATTTGAAAATCCGTCCAAATGCTTTTCATGGTGTTAAAATAGAGGACATATGTCATCCCTAATCATATATTATTCTTTGTGTTACAAGGGATTCTTGTAGCATGTTCTTTACTATAATTATTTTGCAAAAAAAACTACATTCAAGTTAAGCATTTCCATGACAATATTAGTATCATTTTCCGAAATAAAGCCAAGCTTCCTCTTTTCAAATTTCCTGTTGTAAAAACAGTGCAGAGCCAAAAGTTATCTTACCTCTCATCTTTGTTTAAATACAAAGAATTCACCACCTCTTTGAAGGTATCATTCTCACAAACAGAAATGAACTACCTTCATTACCCAAGATCTATTCATTTCATCAAAGACATTTAGAGCTATGGTAAGCCATTTGCTGCTTAGGCGTAATGGTTACTAGGCTACACTTGGATCGAAACAAGAAATTCCATTCCTTTAGTCGGTTTAAATGTCAGAGATGGCCATTCCAATAACTTCTTGCACAAAGCTACCATTCCTCTTAAAACAATAATATACCTCTATCATTTAATCCACAAGTGCCACGAAGAGCAGCATAACCTATGTCAACTTTAGATGCACGCAGAAGAATTTCTTTACTGTCTAAATTAATTTTGAGGATATTTTCTGAAGACTGCAATGATTCAGACTTAACAAACTTTGTCATTACATAGCTACATTCTCCTTCTCCATAAAATCCATCACCTCTTCTGATTTTCCAGTCAGTGACATGAGGTTGATTATTGCCACCTTTATACTGTTCTCTATAGGTCGCCCACTTCTCACAGTCCCCCTAGCATAAGAACTGTGGGCTGCTTCTGGAGAACACTCTAGTCTTTTCCGAGATCTTTAAAAGTCCCATTTTCATTTAAGGCTGTTGTTACAATGGGGTCACCATTCTGAAAGGCATTGTAGAGCTTCTGTCAGCAGATGATCAGGTCACTCCTAACATGGATTACAGATGCCATTTGCAGCTGCCCCTAACCTGGAGTCAGACGCTACTCGATGGTTTCAGTGTCATTTCCTACACTGAGGGGACCATCATCCCCACCAAAGGAAACTTCTCTGCCCGAAACCATTGGGCACCATGGGGGATGGGGTTATTTACTACCGCCAGACACCTGGCGTTGAGACGCTGGCTGTATGGTCTACTCATTACTGTAGCAGGGTAACTGGCCAAACAATATGTACAGTAAATATTTATTATCAAGACAAAATATTCATTAAAAACAGGAAGCTAGGAAGAAGGATAAGAATATATACAATGGGTAAATAAAGTGACAGATCTGTATGAATACAGGAAGCAATAGAAAGGAGAAACAAATATACAGTAAAATGGACAGAAAGACAACGGCCAACTCCACATACAACCATCTTCATGGATAGGCTCTATTGTTATTAATTCCAGTTTCTCTAGTTCTATGAGTCTGTTTCAAATTCCTAGTTTCATCAAGGGTGTGGGTATTCATACACATTAAGGGGACTGTTCTTAAGTGATCTTCAGTCTTGATGCGAGCAGTTTTGGATAAGGAGAGAGTAAAGAATAAACAAAGATAAACAATGGTGTACAGAGGTAAAAGAAGATAAGAAATAGAGGGCAAACTCAAACATAAATATTTAAAGCATAAAATGGAATGAATATCTGAACGTATTCATGTCATATTAGACGACGACGACGACGACGACGACGACGACGACGACGACGACGACAACAACAACAACAACAACAACAACAACAACAACAACAACAACAACAACAACAACAACAACAATAATAATAATAATAATAATAATAATAATAATAATAATAATATGATTTGCTTAATGCCCCACTAACTACTTTTATGGTTTTTGGAGATGCTGAGGTGCCAGAATTCAGTCCCACAGGAGTTCTTTTACATGCCAGTAAATCTACCGACATGAAGCTGATGTATTTGAGCACTTTCAAATACCACCAGACTGAGCCAAGATCGAACCTGCCAAGTTGAGGTCAGAAGGCCAGCACCTGAACCGTCTGAGTCACTCAGCCCAGCTGTTACATTAGATATACAGTACAAGACAATATCAGCTATTACGACATCAATCATACAATTCCTGACTATTATGTTGATATGTTGACAAAGATCAGTTGAAAAATGTATTGCAGTATTCTTAACTATTAAAAAATGAAGTAATGTCTGCATACATGTTTATAACTATGTGAGGTACAAGACTTGGAACATGATCCATTTACGTTAAGAATGCACAACATTTTAGGAAGTAATTCAAGCACAGACAGAACCACTACTGTAATGTGTTTTTCTCTTTATAAAGCTACGTGGACATATTATAGCACATGGAGATCATTTCTAGTAGAGCCTTTTTGCTGAAGTACATAATAGGTAGATAAACATACAAAATGATTTAGGGTACATTCTTGAAATTAAAGGTTATGTTTAGATTTAAATTGGAGTGTGGGTGAATTTACAAAATTATATTTGTCAGAGTGTCCAGCTCCTAAAGCTGCGTTTACACTGGCGAAACTCCCTCGCGAAAGTCTCTCGGATGAAACTTACTCGCTTCGAGTGAAATTTCGCACTACCCAAAACAGAGCGCAATTCAGAGCGAAAAATAGCGCGAGTGGGGCGAGCCGCCTTCGACAAGCCTGAACGCTTCTGTTCTTGTTTTGCAGCCAACATGGAAACTTGTTTTGTCCCTCCAGCCACTGCAGCCACGTTTTCTTTCATATCAATGTCATTTTTGATCAAGAAAGAGAAGAAGAAAAATCGGCACCCTCGACGATGGTGGAGCAAACAATTTTTTTTTTTGCTAGTTGTTTTACGTCGCACCGACACAGATATGTCTTACGGCGACGATGGGACAGGAAAGGGCTAGGAGTGGGAAGGAAGCGGCCGTGGCCTTAATTAAGGTACAGCCCCAGCATTTGCCTGGTGTGAAAATGGGAAACCACGGAAAACCATTTTCAGGGCTGCCGACAGTGGGGTTCGAACCTACTATCTCCCGAATACTGGATACTGGCCGCAATTAAGCGGCTGCAGCTATCGAGCTCGGTGAGCAAACAATTATTCCTTGGAAGAAGCCAATATGGAAACAGCCTTATGAGAGAAATGGTACAGGAACCCATTGATGATACAATTAAGAACTTCGTCCGCATGAGTACCCAAGATTTTGAACAACTCGTTTCACTAATCAGTCAAAAAGTTGAAACACAAGACACAACATTCAGAGAAGCAGTAACAGTGACAGAAAGGTTGGCTGTCACACTGCGTTTCTTAGCAACTGGTGTTCGTACACAAGTTTGCAGTATTTATTTAAAAATATCGAAGTGCACAATATAAAAAATCGTCCCAGAAGTTTGTGATGCGTTTATTGAAACACTTCAGGATTATGTGAAGGTAAGGATAATAATTAATCACATTTAAAACAGTAAATTGACTCAATATTATATATGTATTTAAAAAAAAGTCAAATGAACAAATAGGAATGCTAATAATTAAAAATCACACAATATTAATTCAATCTAGAAATACATTTCGTATCGAAACCGCACCCATTTAAAAAATAGCGTTTGATGTTGTTACCGTGTTTTGGTGGTAGGTAGAGGTGTAAGAAGGTGCGGGCGTGAATGGGTCTCAAACTACGGAATCAAAGTTAATGTAAAAGTTAACAAGGTTATATTTCCTTTTCAATATTAAGTAATAACAAAGAACAGGTACTTAGTAGCCGAAACACAATTTGAAATGTACAATTACAGGGATTACAGAGTTTGGGCTTCGAGCCCTGAGTTCACAATTTTTGAGCAACTAGCCCAACTTTCCGATATACAAATTTTAACAAAGGGGCAGAAGACCCCAATCAAACCCTGGAGCCCTTGCTCCAAATTACACAGTAAAGCCTCCTCGAGGCATACAACACTCCGTTTCCAAAAGAGCCACACGCTCTTTAATTTAAGCCTCTCCTAGGCCACACCAAACTCCACCTTCAAGTTGTCCTCAACGGACATAAACACAGGGGTAAAATACCCAATCTACTGAGGTCTATTAAATGAAAAGCAGGTTAATTAAATGACCTCTAAAACAATTTGAGAGGAGGCGAACTTGCACTCCTAATAAACTTGGTTTTTAAGACCTACTTTGGCTCTTAGGCCACTGATGCAAGGGCTAATCCCATACTACAGAGGTGACGTAATAGCAATTTACATTACATTACGGAAGAATTGGTTGAGAGAATAAGTTCACCTCAAGACGATGTGAGTGGGAGCTCGAGAGGGTTAAGCACTCTCTATCCCGATATGTCGTTTTAAAATAGAATAGATACCAGTTGTTTTTACATTTTAGGAAAAGGTTACATGGTTGAACGCTTAGAACCCGCCCCGAAAGTTAAACTGCTGGGCAAGAAAAGAAAGAATTTATTAATCGGCCATTACCTTATTGTTGACCGCCGCCGAGGAAAGAGGCGCTTCCCGCCTCCTGCTATGTACTTAATACACTGAAAGATGGAACAGAAGTGGCCCGGAGACCCTAAAATCAGCAGTTTATATACTCTCGCGGAAGTTTCTAGGCGTTAGGGGAATGAAAACACCCGCCCACAATGTTTTTATTGGATAGGACCCCGCAACAGATACAAGTTGGGGGAAGATACACCAGATTGGTCAGAAATTACTAAAAGAAATTCGGGATTGGATAAATCTAAAACAAGGGGAAAAAGAGGGGTATACAGCCAACTTACACAATAACAGAAAGAAATTTAACAAGAAACAAACTTTTGAAATAAAAATTCCTCCAACAAAATAGTTCTTTGACTCCGCACTAGGGTGCGCTATTGTTGATCTTCAGTAGTGTCCTCTAGAAGAGAAAGTTCACACTTCTTACTTCAAGCGAAACAAAAACACATCAAAAGTGACACAGTTCAAAAACTCAAAAGTTTCCACGTGGTGACATCTTCTGAGAAAGTAGAGAATAGAGTAGATAAAGTTCAACCTTCCTCCAGAAGAGGAGTTTCAACTGGCGCAACTTTTAAATAAACGGTGTAGAGGTGTACCGCCCGGTACAGACCTCCCCCCCCAAAAGTTCCTCCAGGGGTGACACATGAAATCAGTTTGAAACAAAGTCCAAGTAATGATGCTGATACGAAGATAGATAGCAGAAGCATTTACAAGATTTCTTAATTCAGTTTCAAAATGTTGTTGTTGCAGGTGAATGAAAGTCTTTAAGTTTGTAGAATTTGAATTTCTGAAGATAAACTTTTAATACTTAGAAGTGAAGAAAAATTTTTTGCACGGTCCACCAAATATTGCTGTTGAATTCCCAAATGTAGTTATCTCTTATAGTAAGTGTCCATGTAGTTGATGTTGATGAAGTTGGATGGCCGGACCGGCCGTTGCAGCTTGCGTCCAAAAGGAGGCCGCTCGGACCCCTCAAGTACCCTGAGATACCGCTCGCCCGCACTATGAGGGGAGCAGAGGTGTTGAAGCATGCCGCGCCCGCGGTGAACATATACAGGCTGCGGGCAAGTAGCAGGTCGTGCGCCGCACGTCAGCCTTGGCCGGGAGGAGAGCTCCGGCTCGCCGTGCACATGTCGTCCTCGCTGGAGAGGAGGGGGCCCATCCCCCTCCCCAGTCGCTGCACGGCGCTGCGCGGCTGCGGGGGCGCTGTAACATTAAAGCTAGGCGGCAGAATTGTGTTGGACTATCATCTTCTTTGAGGGTACAGGCTTGTGGAGAGGTTGAGGGGCCAGCGGCGTGTAGATATCCATGGCATTTACTATTATGAAGCCACAGTGTAAGGTGGAGCAGGAGACGGGAGCGTGGTAATGGCCGTGGCAAGAACAGGATGGCAGTTTAACGGATCGGGGTGGGTTTTACAAAAGGCTTACATCTAAAACCAAAATATTATAGAAGGGGCAGAATGCCTTAAAAGTGAAACTCAAAAAAAAAAATATAACCTTCATATCCTTTCAGAATAATATGAAGCAAGTTAATACAGAAATTACACCGGTTTCACCTGGGACAGGTGAACTCTAAATATCCTCTCGGTGGCTGGATTACTTAGCAATAAGGTAACCGGCGTAAGAAAATCGAGAATGATACAAGGCCCATGAAATCTGGGGGCAAGCTTGCCCGCGGGAACAAAATGTTTGACCATAACCTGGTCACCTACCTTCAAAGTGGTGGGTCTCCGTCCACGATCATACCTTTCCCTAACCTTTTCATGAGATACTTTAAGATTAGCTTTAGCCTTCTTCCAAAGATCTTTAATGTTGTCCGGATCTATTGTCTCGGGCAGAATGTCATTCAGAGACCAGAGGTTAGAGAGCGGCGTGTTGGGAACGAACTTAAACATCAAAGAAGCTGGAGTAAATATGTGTGATTCATGAACCGCCGAATTCAAAGCAAAAGCTAACCAATGCAGGGACGTGTCCCACCTAGAATGATCTTCATGATGATAGGCAATAAGTGCGGACCTGAGATTACGGTTAACCCGTTCAGCCAGAGATGGTTGAGGGTAATAAGCGGAAGTAGTTACATGAGAGATGGACAAGTCAAAACAGAATTTACGAAATAAATTAGATGTAAAAGCCTTAGCATTATCAGATACAATGTATTGGCACGGACCAAAAGAAGCAAAAATAGAATTTAGGCAAGTAATAGTTGACTGAGCGGTAGCCAGCTTAGTCGGAAATAACCAGGAAAATCTTGTAAAACCATCTACACACACAAAGATGAACTTGTTGGCATTACCCTTTGACTGGGGGAAGGGTCCCACATAATCAATATACAGGCGTTCCATGGGGCGCGACGCTTGATGAGAAGACAAAAGGCCTACTTTAGTGGACATGGTGGGTTTACTGATCAAACAAGATTTACAAGCTTTTACAAGTTCCCGAATTTCACCGTCCATACCTTTCCATATGAACATTTCATGAATCTTTTCACGAGTTTTAAAGATTCCAAGATGCCCCCCCAATGGGGTCTCATGATAGTATTTGAAGATCATAGGTACAAGAACCGCTGGAACAACAACTTTCATCAACTTATCATGCCTCGAAGGGCAACATAGAACACCATTCCTCAGAACATAAGGGACAGCATGTTCCCCAGAAGAAAGGGTTTCCATTATCGGAGCCAGCGCCGGATCTTCACGTTGGTATTTCTCAATATCCCTAAAAAGCATGGGAGCATCTGTTAAGATGGCATTAACACCAGATAGTATGGACTCGGAAGGTGATGAACTGTCGACCGGTTCGTGGGTCTCTACGTCGTTATGAAACATACGGCTGAGTCCATCAGCAACAACATTTTCGGTACCTCTGATATGTCTAACATCAAACTGGAAGGCGGAAATACGAATAGCCCAGCGGGCTATACGACCAGTACGACGCGGCCTACCTAAGACCCAGCTTAAGGCTTGATTATCTGTCTCCAGGTCGAATTTAACGTGTTCCAGATAGAGACGGAACTTTTCTAAGGCAAATAAGACTGCCAAACCTTCGAGCTCATAGATGGAATACTTGGCTTCTTGAGCCGACAATGTCCTAGACGCATAGGCGATGGGTCGTCTCCCTAGTTCAGTCTCTTGAAGAAGGACTGCAGCTACTGCTGACGACGACGCGTCGGTTTGGACGATGAATTTCTTCGAGAAATCAGGCATAGCAAGTACAGGGGCATTACAAAGAGCTAATTTAAGGTCTTCAAAAGCGGCTTGTTGAGAAGGTCCCCACTCGAATTTGATGCCTTTCCTACGAAGAAGGTTTAAGGGCGCCGCTCTATTAGCAAAGTTAGGAATGAACTTTCTGAAGAAATTCACCATACCAATGAACCTGGCGATACCTTTAATGTCCTTGGGAGGTTTAAAATCACGGATGGCCTGTGTTCTAGAATGATCAACTGCTACACCATCGGGTGACACAATATGCCCTAGGAAAGACATAGAGGGCTTAGCGAAGGCAACCTTGGACAACTTAACAGTTAACCCAGCCTTACGAAGGCGATCGAGAACTTCTCGCAGATGATCTAGGTGTTCTTCAAAAGTCTCTGAAAATACTACGACATCATCTAAGTAGTGATATAAGTACTCGAATTTGATGTCGGAGAAGACCCTATCTAGTAGCCTAGTGAGCACAGCTGCCCCCGTGGGGAGCCCGAAAGGCACGCGGTTGTATTCGTATAAATTCCAGTCCGTGGCAAACGCTGTAAGGTGTTTAGACTCTTCGGCAAGGGGAATTTGATTATAGGCCTGATTTAAGTCCAAGATGGTGAAGAACTTGGCCTTACGAAACCATGAAAAACAAGAATGAAGGTCGGGAAGGGGCACAGATTGTAACACCACCTTCCGATTGAGAGCCCTGTAATCAATGACAGGCCTGAAACCTCCTTGGGGTTTCGGTACTAAAAAAATAGGCGAAGAATACGCTGACTTAGAGGGCCTAATAATACCGTCCTTCAACATCTGATCGATGATTTCCTTCAGAGCCTTCATTTTAGGTGGAGATAGCCTATACGGTGGAAAACGGACAGGAATCGAATCCGTAACCTCAATTTTGTATTCAATAAGGTCAGTAACACCAAGAGTATCAGAGAACACCTCGGGAAACGACTGACACAGTTTGCGAATACTATCAGCCTGCTTCTCAGGTAGATGTCTAAGGTCTAACAACATCTCATCCTGGATAGGCGACATAGAAGAACATGACACAGAATTACACTTTAATAGTGGGATTTTACAACTAGAAGCAAATTTGAATGTGCACGACCTAGACTGCAGATCGAGCACAAGACCAGTGTGAGAAATAAAGTCAGCTCCCAATATAATGGGGCAAGACAATTGCTTGGCCACAAACAATTTAACTTTCCATGTAAACTTAAAAACACGAATTTTGACCAGTAAGGAACCTAGAATTTCTAATGGAGATGAATTAGCCGAAACGTATTGAACAGGAGAAGAGACATAGTCAGGAAGTTTACAAACCGTTTTCAATTTAGAATACCATTCAGCCGCAATAATCGAACAAACACTACCTGAATCTAAAAGAGCTGTTATAGGCTCGTTATTTACCTCAATCTTAAGAAAAGGAACAGGTGCGGGGGTATCCGCCGCAATCCTAAGACATTCTTTAGGGCATTCAAAAGATGAACTTGAAGGCTGATCGTTCTCTGCATTTACAATCTGTTTACTAGGGGCTGAGTCTCGGGAAGATGGATTAGTCGACTCAGCCGAAGCCACTAGTCACTTTTTATTATTGGCATAGGTGGAATTTGCACCAGAAGTTGAGCAGGAGGGGGTGCTATTTGAGTTTGGGCAATTTTTGGCGATATGTGAGAAGGCCCCACACTTAAAACAGCCTTGTGATGAACTAGCTCCATTATTTGCCCTACTAGACTTGATCAGAGGACACTTATTGCGCAGATGGTCAGGCGACCCGCAAGCATAACATTTACGAGGGGTAACTGATCGGCGAGGTGGAGGCCGAGTATTACTAAAAGAAGGCGGGGGTTCTTTTGCTACACGCAAAGAATCGGCGTATCTAACTCCTTCCGCTGAGACGGCCAACGCTTCAAGTTCAGAGAAAGTTTGCGGGCACGCCGCAAAACACAAGTATGACCTATAAGATGGTGAAATGCCTTCCACAATAGCTTGTACAATTTGATCCTCAGGGAAGTGGAGAGCAAACACCCTAGTATAAAACTTAATATCTTGGATGAAGTCTGCCAGGTTTTCATCCAAGCGCTGTACCCGATAATAGTATTTCTGAATAAGAGATGACCTCGCGCGGGCAGGAATAAAATTTGCAAGCAGATGTGCATGGAAATCTTCGATAGATGACTGTTCAGCTATGGCTCTTACTATTTTATCTGAGAGAACACCAATAGCATAAGGATAGATTATTTGTAAAATTTGACAAGGGGAAAGCGAAAATACGAGGGCATGATCCTGAAATTCAACTAAAAACCTTAAGAAAGAAATAACTTCACTGGTGGTGTTGACCGAAAACTTAGAGATACCTCTTAGCAACATTGCCAATGGATGAGGCAAGCTGCTAAACCCGGGTGACATAGTAGGTAAAGGTTTCAATGGCAAGGATAGTTTGAGCAGCAACGGTTATCCTATTAACTTCTCCCTTGGGAGGCGCTTCCTCACTACCTGGATTCACTATGGTGGGTTGATCAGATTTGGGAGGAACTTCCCCAGTTAACAATTGAGTGACCTTATTAGATAATTCGGAAATATTTTCCAGGAGCGTACTAGCTTCCTTCCTCTGAACATCATTCAGTTTTAGAGACAACAGATCGTTAACCCTATTCGAAAAATGATATAGCCTGCCTTGCACACGCTTAATTTGATTAGGAGACGGATCATTTTCATCAAAAAAACTAACTACGGAAGCTAGCCCAGTAATATTCTCCGTGATCGTGGAAAGAGAGTCGTCAATTTCTTTCTCTCCCAAATTGGGGATGGAAATGGGCAAATCAAGGGACTCTCTAAGCTTGTTAGTGTCTATTGCAACCGTGCCTCCAGATTGAACGTTTCTGATAGTTAACTCATATATCAACTCCTCTTTGCGCAAATAGTTAAGGAGGAGAACATCGCGAGGGCCGGGCATGATGACAGAACAATTTTGGAAAACTCAAAAATGCCAGCAACTGAGAAAATGGTTAGAGTTCGGATCAAAACAATGTCTCGCCGTCAAAAGGGGCTAAATTGAGACCCATTCAACCACGCTCTGCTACCACTTGTTACCGTGTTTTGGTGGTAGGTAGAGGTGTAAGAAGGTGCGGGCGTGAATGGGTCTCAAACTACGGAATCAAAGTTAATGTAAAAGTTAACAAGGTTATATTTCCTTTTCAATATTAAGTAATAACAAAGAACAGGTACTTAGTAGCCGAAACACAATTTGAAATGTACAATTACAGGGATTACAGAGTTTGGGCTTCGAGCCCTGAGTTCACAATTTTTGAGCAACTAGCCCAACTTTCCGATATACAAATTTTAACAAAGGGGCAGAAGACCCCAATCAAACCCTGGAGCCCTTGCTCCAAATTACACAGTAAAGCCTCCTCGAGGCATACAACACTCCGTTTCCAAAAGAGCCACACGCTCTTTAATTTAAGCCTCTCCTAGGCCACACCAAACTCCACCTTCAAGTTGTCCTCAACGGACATAAACACAGGGGTAAAATACCCAATCTACTGAGGTCTATTAAATGAAAAGCAGGTTAATTAAATGACCTCTAAAACAATTTGAGAGGAGGCGAACTTGCACTCCTAATAAACTTGGTTTTTAAGACCTACTTTGGCTCTTAGGCCACTGATGCAAGGGCTAATCCCATACTACAGAGGTGACGTAATAGCAATTTACATTACATTACGGAAGAATTGGTTGAGAGAATAAGTTCACCTCAAGACGATGTGAGTGGGAGCTCGAGAGGGTTAAGCACTCTCTATCCCGATATGTCGTTTTAAAATAGAATAGATACCAGTTGTTTTTACATTTTAGGAAAAGGTTACATGGTTGAACGCTTAGAACCCGCCCCGAAAGTTAAACTGCTGGGCAAGAAAAGAAAGAATTTATTAATCGGCCATTACCTTATTGTTGACCGCCGCCGAGGAAAGAGGCGCTTCCCGCCTCCTGCTATGTACTTAATACACTGAAAGATGGAACAGAAGTGGCCCGGAGACCCTAAAATCAGCAGTTTATATACTCTCGCGGAAGTTTCTAGGCGTTAGGGGAATGAAAACACCCGCCCACAATGTTTTTATTGGATAGGACCCCGCAACAGATACAAGTTGGGGGAAGATACACCAGATTGGTCAGAAATTACTAAAAGAAATTCGGGATTGGATAAATCTAAAACAAGGGGAAAAAGAGGGGTATACAGCCAACTTAAACAATAACAGAAAGAAATTTAACAAGAAACAAACATTTGAAATAAAAATTCCTCCAACAAAATAGTTCTTTGACTCCGCACTAGGGTGCGCTATTGTTGATCTTCAGTAGTGTCCTCTAGAAGAGAAAGTTCACACTTCTTACTTCAAGCGAAACAAAAACACATCAAAAGTGACACAGTTCAAAAACTCAAAAGTTTCCACGTGGTGACATCTTCTGAGAAAGTAGAGAATAGAGTAGATAAAGTTCAACCTTCCTCCAGAAGAGGAGTTTCAACTGGCGCAACTTTTAAATAAACGGTGTAGAGGTGTACCGCCCGGTACAGATGTATTTGTTAATTGTTGTGGATCAATACAAAAATGGGTGAAAATGTAAAATAAAGATAAAATAATGGAAGAAAAAAATAAATTACAAACCAAGTGAAATTAGTCACAAGCACAATAGCCCATCTAAATATGATGAATCCAAATGTTCAGGGCTTGTGCCTTCTGAATGTATTGTTGTCTGCCCACTAGTGGAAGTTCTTCACAATGACCCACGAATGCTTCAAAATAGGTACTTGTAGGTTAAAAAAAGTAATGAATTGAAACAATTTTGCATTATAAACCAATAGTAATAGCTTACCTGATCCAGTGACTCTGCTCTTATTTTCTTTCGATATTTCACGTCGATATGATCCCAGTAGCGCTTTCATCTTCGCTTTCACTGTAGAGAAAGGAAAGTTTAGTTGGGAACTAATTTCCTTCCACGCATCTTCTCCTTTATTGTGATTGAAATAGTTTTTGTTTTTCGGAATCTACATAAAATCTCTATTTTTGTAGAGCTCGATGAGCTGCAAACAGTGTTCTTGATTCATCCCTCGCGCAACTACGGGGACCACGTTTACACTGAGAGAAATTCGATGAGCGAAACCCTTTGATGCGCGGACAAGAACCGACTGACCTCCGGCTCGCAGCGAGGGCCCTCACTCCGCAATTACTCAGGGGTGAGGGAACGTCTACACTAGGCACAATTCCCTCGCGAATTTATTTCGCGAGGAAATTGCACTTAGTGTAAACACAGCTTTAGGTGAATGGTTAGTTTACTGGGCTTCGATTAGAGGGCATTGGTTTGATTCCTGGCTGGGTTGAGGATTTTAACTGCGTATGGTTAATCCCTCTAGCTCGGAGGCTGGATGTTTGTGTTTGTCCTAACACACTTCTCTTCATGCACACAACATGTCATACTACTAAACACCCCAGAAATATGCAATAGTGAATATATCCCTCCACGTAGAGTTGGTGTCAGGGAGGGCATCAAGCCGTAAAACTCAGGCACATCCATATCAAGTACAGATCCCAATAAACTGGGGAAAAAAGCCAGGAAGAAGAAGACATTTGCCAGTGACTACTGATTATAAACATAAGTTGTAGCACACACTATATTCTTTCAGAGAAGAAAATGATTCAGTCAGCCTTAGAAAAGAAACCAACAGTTTATGTTAAAAAAATTAAAATTAATTCTACCTGTCAATACTTATTAATCATACATGTCTTGTCCCTAGTTGTAGCTTTATCATTATTATTTTATTTTGATTATTGAGTAGAAAGCCAAATGTATAATACTGAATAATTTCACACCAATGTATCTAGTATCAATGTGGTGAACAAAACTATTACGACAAAATACATAATAAATTAATGAATGAAAAAAAGAACACTGACCAATAAAGGAAGAAAACAATAAAAAAGTATCGACCAGTACACTGAAGAAAAATGGGGTACTGCATATGGCATCCAAGTAAATGGGTGAACATATGCATTGTCTCATGACTAGATATTTCTTAATCATTACATTTATGTAGAATATTCTGCAGTAAAATATTTTGAACATTTGGTAATCATAGTTAAAAGTTTACCTTCTTGTGAAACTATTCAATATATTTGACTATACACATATTAATCAAGAAAACAACACTGATGAAACCTCGGCTAGGATTGAGCTGTGTGATTAATAAAACACTGAATTTGTACTGTATTGGCTGACTGATTAAATCAAATCATTATATATAATTTAATCTAAGAGCCTTACCATACTGGAAGAGTGCTGCCATGTCTTCCCCTTCAAAGTTAGCAAATAGTTGTGGATTCTTCTTGAGCACTTGGGCCATGAGGTTGAAGAAACCTTCAACTACATCACTATGTTCTGATATGTTAGTTCCTGGGCAGAAGCAACGCATCATGACATGTCGACACATCACTTGTAGCAGTGTCTGCATTGTAGGTCTTAGCTCTGTATCTCGTCCAAAGAGGATCAGAAACTACAGCAAAAACAATTCATCATTCAAATAGTAAAAACAGGTAATAGTATCAATAATAATATACCAACAGAAATATTTTCCTTCTTCAGATTCAATATTTTTGTTTTTCTTTGGCTAGTGGTTTATCATCGTACTACGACATCAAAGGGTTTTAGCAATGCAAGGATGGGAAAGGGAGTGGCCATGGCCTTAATTAAGGTCCAGTCTGGTGAGAAAATGGGAAACCACGGGAAACCATCTTCAGGGCTGCCAACAGTGGGATTCGAACTCACCATTCAAGATAATAAGGGCAGTTAAAGGGAAGCCTCACTTCATAACAGAAAGTTAAAGGAAATACACATCAATACATCATAGGGACATTTTAGGATCCAGGAGGAAATAAATATGAAGTAATTATAATTTCATGTTGATTTGGTACAGAAAAAGGAAAAGCATACTATCCAAAAAAAATTTATTCCAGTGATTATTTAAAAATATATCAAACAAAAACTATCATTATGCATGAAATCTTGGAAAGTAACAATATGACATTAAAAAGAAAATAGTATTCAGTAGATTACATATTTCACATTTAATCATGTAATCTACATTGTTTTGTAAAACACAGAGTTGTCAACCTTAAAGGCCTAGTTAGTTATTTGTTTTTATGCTTCCAAAGTGCTGAGTTCAAAACCACCTGAGGTTGGTGGCTTTTTTATTTTAGTCATTTTTAGTCTTAAGTTGAATAAATGATGCACTGATGAAACAGAGTTACAGGAGACCATGTTCCTTTCCTTTCCTCATCATATTTCCATCAAGTCCAAAGTTCTTTGTCAATTTGAATCACACCATTGTACTAACAGGCCTACTAGTGACATACAATTTTGGGAAGGATTACTCTGTAAAAATACTGCATGTAATTTTGTACATATGGTATATCTTTTATTGACATCTGCCTTTCCCTTGAGCTACATATTTCATTTTAACTCAACTATCAATCCAATGACCACGCTGTTAGACCTCTTTAAACAACAAAACTCATCATCATCATCATCATCATCATCATCATCATCATCATCCACCTATCCTTCCCCTTAAATGATTGAAATTCTTCCTTGACCACATTCATGGTCTGAAATCTCAGATAAAATCTGAAGTTTTCCCTCTCTGTACATGTTCTAATTAATATACTATTCCTACAGATATAATGAAAACAGAGTACCTTTCATTATCATTACTCTGGGAACAAAATAGGATTATGCAAGACAAGGATGTGGCCAAGTCAGGACTGTGACAGATGGAAGGATTCTGCAACAGGAACAAGAATAAAAAATATAAAACAAAATTAAAATTAAAGGAACAAGCAAGCAAGCAAGCAAGCAAGCAAGCAAGCAAGCAAGCAAGCAAACCTGTAATTTTACATGCCTGTTGATATCGTGATCATAGTCGTGAGATCTCCAGCTATCTTTAGATTTAAAACAACAGGTATGTGAATTTTCATTTAAATAATCCCATATGCCTTGGCCAGGATTCAAACTGTGCCTGCTTTGGTGAGAAGGCAGTGATGATGCCACTCTCTGTCCCATCCCCACAAAAACTGAAACGAAACTTGACTAGCGTACCATGCCCAGTCTGGTATGTGGCAAATCAAACAACAATGAAATAATTGCTACTCTGTCATTCATGTAACCATGTTTCCCTAACAACAAAGTATTTATTTATTGTACATACCGACAATAGTTTGACATTTATAGCGAATTCAGTGTTTTGTTGATTTCTGCATTTATGGTAGTCACAATAGAGTAAAAGGTGTTTATCGTGGAACATTATTTCCGGTCATGTGGAGTGGGGCATTAGAATGGGCCTAGTTCGCTTCATGTTAAAGAACAGTACGAGGAGCTATTTAAGAAGGAGGCAACAAATAAGAGAACAATGTTAGCTGTCGTTGACAAGTTCTCTCATATGGGATTAGTCTTTTATGTCAACAAAATGGGACAGCAGGGCGCCCAAGGTCAATGCCCACAAACAAGAATCTTGGACTACTCCAGCAGGTGTTACAGTCCCCAAAGCATAGTCTATGATGAACATCGCTGAAACTTGGTTTGAGCGAATGATGCTCAGAGTCTAACAGAAAGGGATGAGAAAGCCAAATTACAGTATAGCAGCTGAGTGTTCTTCATAACATTCGAGGATTCAGATTTCTTTTGCAACACATAGTTTTCAGATGAAGGCTATACTCATCTTGATTGCTACATCAGCCGACAAACAACTCATTTTTTAGAGTTGGAATGGCCTGACATCTTTATACAGAAACCACTACACAGAGTGCAGGTTATGATTTAGTGCAACACATCTGATCTTGGTATATTGGGCCCTTATTTTGTCGAGATGCTGCAAAAAATCCAAAAGCAGTGAATCAAGTAGTCAACAGAGACCTCATTATTATCCCACTCTGCAGGATTTGTGCTGTTTATGTCGCAACAGAAATTTACCCTTCCAATGATAACTGATGCAGCAAGATGGAGCTTCAGCTCACACTGCAGAGGAGTCACCCTTTTGCAACGACACTTTGGAGATACTCCATTTCCATACTCTTCCTACTCCCCGGTTCTCACAGCCCCAGAGGTCTACATATGGGGCATGTTAAAAGAATCAGTTTTCATGACAGATGATCCATCTACAAATATTTCTTAATTACAAAATAAGATTACATCATTTTTTGTCCCCTTACAGTAAACTTTGTTCATCAACATGTATAATGATCTTCAAAAATGTTATGAACAACGTGTGGCACATAATGATACATACAGTGTTCGAAAGCAATTACAGACGACCATCACTTCACTATTCAATTATAAATAAAACCCAAAAAATACAATGACAACTGCTCAAAATTAAAAAAAAAAGTATTCCTCGAGAAAATAGAGGTTAAGAGAAAAATAATAATGATGATGATGCTTATTGTTTAAAGGGGCCTAACAGCTAGGTTATCGGCCCCTAATGGTACAAGGTGTAACGAAATGAAACGATGATTAAAACTTCAAAATGTATCCACTGACTAGAATATAAAACAAATGATGATGAAAAAATGACCATGAATCCAAAATTATCAGTGGATCCAATTCACACTACCTGATTTTCTGAAATGATGCTTGTTGTCCAAAAGGGTCCAAAATCCAGATCACTGGCCCCTCATAATAGTACTAATCACTGGTATAGCAGAACCACGGTGTTCCTGCTATAGCAGTACTAATCACGGGTAATGTAGACCCATGGTATGTCACACATAATGGCACCACTCACAGGTAACACATAAGGTTACTACTCACAAGCAACGAAGACACATGGCATTCCTCACATCATGCGACTGACTGCGGTCACCGGCTAGATCCGTGGTGTTCCACCCACATAGTGGTACTAATCATACGTAGAGCCTAGCATGGATGTGGATATCCGCGGATTTATCTGCAAAGTTAGTGTCCTGGCGGATACAAACTGTACGCCAGTGCGGATAATTTTGCTGATCATTTCTAAATAATTATGTTTATTGATTTTCAATCTGGTATACTCTTACTTATGCTTGTAGTTAGGCAACCCTTGATATTGGTATGGGAGAATGGTGATATATATATATAGAGCCTTGAGATCATAAAGCCATAAATCTGACCTAAGCGTAACTGGCTTCTGCCCGCAATTAGTGGAAGAAAGGAACAAAGGTCAATACGTCAGTAGTTGTCGCAAGAGAAAATCCCTCATAAACCGGTGACTGTAGGGGTTGTGGTGCCAGGTGTTTGGCCCATTGTATTATGTTAACAGATCTATCCGTTTCGATATCTTGGGTGTAATATACTGTAGGTAAATATTTATAATATCCACAGATGATTCGTGAATGCGGATGCAAGTGCAGATGCAGATGTTATTTTTTATATCCGTGCAGGGCTCTAATCATAGGCAATGCAGACCTATGGTGTATCACATATTATGGTACTACCCACAGGCAACACAGACCCATGGTGTTCTGCACATAATTATACTACTCTCAGGCAATACAGACTCATGGTGTTCCTTACATAGTGGGACTAATCACAGGCCATGTATACTCATGATGTCGCTCACATAATGGTTCTAATCATAGGCAATGTAGACCCATGGTGTATTACATATTATGGAACTACCCACAGGCAATACATGCCCATGGTATTCCGCACATAATGGTACTACTCTCAGGCAATGCAGACCCATGGTGTTCCTCACATAGTGGTACTAATCATGGGCAATGCGCAAACCCGTGGTGTTCCTCATATAGTGATACTAATCGCAGGCAACCCATGGTGTTTCTCATATAGTGGTACTACTCATAGGTAATACAGACCCTTCTGAACACAGTGGAACCAACACATGTGAGCGCAGTGCTCGGCACCTTCTCCCTCTAGACACTAGTCCATGCAGCCCGCTCCCCTTCCTCGGTGAGATACACACGATTGTACTAATCACAGACAATGCCCAGACCGTGGTGTTCCTCACATAATGACTTGGCTCCTTGGTAACGTAGACCCATGGTGTCCCTCACATGGTGGTACTAGTCGCAAGTAATATCGACCCATGGTGTTCCTCACGTAATAGTACTAATCACATGTAGTCTCATGGTTCTAAGTCCATCATTCCTTCGTCTCCCCTTTTATTGACTTCTTACGACAGGCAGGGATACTGGGAGTGTATTCTTCATGTGCATCCCCCACCCAGGGGGGGGGAGGGGAGGGATGTTGCACCTTTTAACAGTCTCTTAGGACTGGCAGGGGATACTGTAGGTGTATTCTTCATCTGCGTCTCCAACCCACAGGGGGTAGAAAAAGTTAGAAATAAGTTTACTTTAAGGGAAGTTTTTCATATAAGTTATGCTGAATTTTCTTTCAATGAACTTGTGCAAGTTACATCAAATTTCTTTTAATGACCTTGTGCACAGACATTATGATCAAAAATGGAATTCATGCCAGTTCCATAGAGTATCTATGTTGAAAAGATACTTGATGAAGTTCAGCATCCCAAAATCATTGAAATCCTTCATGAAATACAGTACAAAAATATAACAGTCCAAATATGTTAGGCGGAAAGATGCATTAACACATCAAAGGTTTTTGGTGATGGAAGGATGGGAAAGGGCTAGGTTGGGAAGGTAGCAGCTGAGGCCTTAGTTAAGGTACAGCCCCAGTATTTGCTTGGTGTGAAAATGGGAGACCATGAAAAATCATCTTAAGGGCTGCTGATCGTGGGATTTGAACTATCTTCCAAATGCAAACTCACAGCTGTGTGACCGTAATCGCACAATCAACTTGTTCAGTGGCAAGAAATAATCTGATACCCTGAGAGGGCCAATGCCTTCAACCGAAAGTACCCACTTGGGATGGTGATGGTCCCTGAGAGGATGAAATGCCTCTGAAACCTATCAGGTAGCACCTGTATGCTAGGCTAGGGGCATATGTTCTACAGGTTAGGAGCGAGCTTTAAGATCCCACAGTACGATGGCATCAGCAACGGCATGCAATCATAAAATTTTACTCCAGAATTGACAACAGACCCAGCCAAAGGGTGGAAAGTGTACAAGATGACAAATGAATTGTCCAAAACTGTGTAATGGAAACAGATACAGTATGTGGAATACAACCAGGAAAATCACAATAATAGGTTCAGACACACATATGATCCAAGATCAGAAGCTAGGAAGGGAAATACAAATGTTCTTGATGCATTAAAGTTGATCTAGATTTATTCCTTTTCAGTATTTGTGTGTGTTTTTCTCCTACTTCATACAATAGTTTTGTATTATGTATGTATATTCATAAAACTTTGTTATTTCCTTTCCATTAATGTATTAAACCTGTTAGATTCCATTTGTTTATCAGAGTACGATACTCCATTTGTTCATCAGAGTTAATCTTTAGCCTTGTCTTTCACCACCAATACAAACCTTTCTGTATGCCCTTCAATTTCCTGTGTGTATTAGGTACTGTTGATATCTTACACTCCAAACATCCACACTGAATATCTCTGCAGAGTTTGGATGTCCTCTCTCCACACAACATTAAGTTGGGAAGCTAGTCATGGGCTGAAATCTAGAAGAGCTCAGATTCATTACATTAAATGTAATAAGGTACACACCTCTCCTGTGAACCATGTGGTCTTGGTGCAGTGGGGAAGCTTGTCCATTCAAATGAAGCAGATAGCCAAGCCGCAGGTGCAACCATATCAGATGGGTATATGGCGAGGGACCAGACTAACAAATGGTTCATCAAAAGGCATGGGGGGGGATTAGCAGCCTTTCAGAAGTAGCAAGGATGGCAGTGTGGATGATTGACTGATATGGTCTTCTAATAATAAGGTCTTAAAACACTTAAGAAACTAATTGGCCATATATATAACAAAAACAGATAGCATAATACTTCTCATCTAATAGGGAAAGTGAATCTATAATAGATATGATGAGAAAAAGAAGAATTGCCTTTTTCTGTCATCTTTCTAGATTAAATGATAATAGGATAATAAAACAACTATTTAATTACTTTTGGAAAAGTAAAACAAAAAATAATTGGTTTAAAGAAGTTCAGAATGATTTAAAAGAGCTGAATATTACAATGAAGCAAAATGAAAATAGAGAAGAAAAAAAGGATTCTGAAGAACAAACAAATAAGATTGTCATTAAAAACTGTACAACACAAACAATATGTCATATCTGATGAAGAAAGGGCAGCCAGGTCAGCCAGAATGAAGAGATTTTGGGAGAGGAAGAAGATGATGCAAGCTAAATCTTCAGTTAATTCTTTGTTAACATAAATGTATTTGGGTTTGATTTAAGTGCTCCAATGTGGGCGTAAACTATGTAAATAAATAATACACTAAAATAAGTCAAGTCTTGAGGATGTAACACAACACATGAAAATTCTTATGATCTGCTGGTATACTTCAATAAACATAAATCACTGTCTTGAAGATCTATACCAAGTGTTCAACAAATTAGATCTAATTAAACATCAATCTATTCTATCTTAATTTTTCACCAATTGCTTTTAATTTTATAAAAGTGTTCAACAAATTATTTATAGATCTGGGCCTGATTCAGAATATGTCATAAATGCTTGTTCCTATCCCACAGCAACTGGTATCCCAATTCTCAGGACAATTCAGCTACTGTCTATGGTTCTTGAACAGGATTACACATATCCACACTCCTATAATGTTAAAACAGTACTCACCTGATGTGTGATATCTAGCGCTGCAGGATGAGGCTGTAGTTCGTAGCTCTTGACTAGAAGACCAAGCATGTCAGCCAGTAATGGTTTACAGTCTTCTAACAGTGTTGACACACTATGCTTTAGAACAGAACAAACTGCCTGGGAACAAACAGTAATGAAACAATTGAGATGCAATAGGTGTTGAATGAGAGAAAGGGTGAACATGATGAATTACTAAACAGATTTGCAGATTTAAATTGACATAACATGTTACACTTCCACACTGAGTAAAATTTAATATTCCAAGGCCATAAAAGTACAGCTTCTAGAATAATGACTTGTATTTACTTTGCATTATAGGAAGAAACTACTGTGGATGTAATCAGGGCCTACTAACATATACATTTTCCTTGCTAGGGGTTTAACATTGCACTAACTTGTAGAAGGTTTTCAGTGATAAAGATGGAAAAGGGCTAGAATTGGGAAGATAGTGGGTATACACCTTAGTATTTGCCTCGTGTGAAAATGGGAAACTAAATTTTTTAAAAAATCTTTAGGTCCGATACATCAGTATTAGATACAAGATGGTTCTCTAAACCAAGGAAGCCTAAAACATAAAGGACACAGACAGGAAATCTCAAACCGATGAGCAAGACACGATTTAGAATAATTACGAAGTAGTCTCAGTTAAGATAAAAAGAAATGTGTCGGGCATCAACTTGTCAGCCATACTCATTTACTATTGTGTTTAACAACAGTGACAAAGACTGCATTTTATCATCGCAGTTGAAGAGTATGGCACGTAAACTTTACACCAATTTGGAACAAAATAATTTATTTTATACAATTAGAAGATATATTACAAACATGAGACTCTCTGGGCTTACTTCAACTGTAAACTTACTGGTTTGGAGCATGAAGTAATTTGCTGACAGATATAACTTATGGGTGACACAAAATTGATGATGATGATGATGATGATGATGATGATGATGATGATGATGATGATGATGATGATGATGATGATATGACTAAAACAAATGAGTAACAAAGAGAGTAAATGATGGTTTGTATTATCATACAGCATGGGGGATGAATGTTGCTCAACCAAGCGAGTTGGCCATGCGGTTAGGGTCGCATAGCTGTGAGCATACATTCGGGAGATGGCGAGTTCGAATCCCACTGTCGGCAGACCTGAAGATAGTTTTCTGTGGTTTCTCATTTTAACACCAGGCAAATGCTGGGGCTATACCTTAATTATGGCTATGGCTGCTACCTTCCCGATCCTAGCCCATTCCCATCCTTCTGTCGCCACAAACCTTTGATGTGTTAGTGCAATGTTAAGAAACTACTAAAAAAAGAAGAAAAAAAATTTGCTCACGCCCATAGGTTTAACATTCCCACTGCCCTCTGGGTGGTGCTTATTGAGTAACAGTGATATGACAGATAAACCACCACTGTGATCTCCTCGGCTACAACGCATGAGGATGCAGCGTACAAAAGGTTCTTTTTTTTAAATTACAATTTAAGAAACTCGGACCTAATATCCGAGACTATCATTTAAACATTGAAGGCATAAGCAGATCCAAATGCCAATGTTTATGCAAAATATTATTGGACAAAACTGATGTGGTTGCTCTACAAGAAACAAATGCCTTAGATGAAGAACAAGATTTAATTTTAGGAAAGCTAAATTTGAGAAGCTATTCACAGAATTAAGGGACGCTGACTGGAATGAGCTATACAATAGCATGGAAATAAATTTGGCAGTAAATACTTTTTACAGTCAAGTGTACACGGTATTGCAGAGAAATGTTCCAGTGTCTAATTCACAGAGGCTTAATAAATACCCCTCCTCGTTCACAAGAGAAATTATTAGAGACTTATCTTAGCCAAACGTTACACGTCTTTATCCAGAACCAGTCTACTCCCATGCGAGCGATAGACGTGTTTATCAAGAATTTTGAGTTACGTGCTTTTGCACCTGTATGTTTTCTCTTTGGATTGAAATATTAGTCGATAGATGCCAGGAGCGTATAGACAGAGCCTTTATTTAGGCTACACACAGGGATATGAAATTTTTAAAAAGAAGGTGTTTGTTCCGAAGTGCAGTTACCATGCTGGTGTACTTCAGATAAGTTTGTTGACATTGTGAAAGTTCGTGTTGTGCCTTTTCTAGACGTTATGTTGCGGAAATATATTCAAAACGAAAGTGAAATAGTGCCACATTTTTATTATTTTTATTTTTGCTAGTTGCTTTACGTCGCACCGACACAGATAGGTCTTATTGCGACGATGGGGCAGGAAAGGCCTAGGAATGGGAAGGAAGCGGCCGTGGCCTTAATTAAGGTATAGCCCCAGCATTTGCCTGGTGTGAAAATGGGAAACCATCTTCAGGGCTGCCAACAGTGGGGTTCGAACCCACTATCTCCCGGATGCGAGCTCAGAGCTGCGCACTCCTAACCGCACGGCCAACTTGCCCAGTAGTCACAATTATTAAATAGTGATGATGAATACCCAGAAATGAGTGAGAATGAGTGGGAAAGCGAGGAAAGCGAATCGATGCAAGTGAGTGTGAAAATAACCTAAGTGACAGAGCAGACACAGACGACGAAAAAAGGTTTCTGTGGCCTGTGTTGTCTGTAAGACCCAAAAAGTACGAAAAGAGACCATTTATTATTGTAAAATTTGCACAACAAAGCCATTCTTACACCCTGAAAGAAAGAAAGAAAGAAAGAAAGAAAGAAAGAAAGAAAGAAAGAAACAAACAAACAAACAAACAAACAAACAAACAAACAAACAAACAAACAAACAAACAAACTAACTTTGATTGAGAGGGAGAACGCCAAGCTACAAAGTAGTTGGTGCTACATATCATCATGCATATGGTGTAGCTACATAGGCTATGTTCATAACCACTTTGAACATGTTCTATTGCTCTCATCTAGTGCTGATAATATAATGTATATACTATTGCAGTCAAAGTAGATGACACTACCATCATCAATGTTTACAGACCACCAGTTTCCCTTTGGCCAACTGACGTTCTCCAATTACAGGGTCATCCTTCTGTACATCTAGGTGACTTTAATAATCACCATGAGGAATGGAAATACAAAACTAATGATACAAATGGAGAATAACTGATGACCTGGGCTGAAGAAAATAATTTACACCTTGTCTTTGATGCAAAAGACAGAGGTACATTTAAATCTGCTGCATGGAAACAGGTGTACAATCTAGATCTATGCTTAGTGTCCAAGAATAATTATGGGTTTCCTCTCCTTTCCACGCAGCAAGTTCTTCCAAATTTTCCTCACAACCAAACATCGACCTGTGATCTTTGAAATTGGTACCCAAATGCCTCTGGTTACCTCCTTTCTACCAAAACACTGGAATTTTGGTAAAGTTGATGGGAAAGCTTTCTCTTGTGATCTGGATAAGTGTATACAGTGGATACTCTCAACATGTTATAATTACTATAGATTTGTTAGCGCTATAATTTCAACAGCCAAAAAACACATTCCTAGAGGATACAGAAAGGAATACATCCTTGGATGGTCTGAGGACAGTGAAAGTTTATACCATGAATTTCTAGAGAGCAGTCCGGCTCCATGGCTAAATGGTTAGCGTGCTGGCCTGTGGTCACAGGGGCCCAGGGTTCAATTCCCGGTAGGGTCGGGAATTTTAACCATAATTGGTTAATTCCGCTGGCATGGGGGCTGGGTGTATGTGTCATCTTCATCATCATTTCATCCTCATCACAATGCGCAGTGTAAGTGTCTTATCTTTAAGGCTCTGAGGTATAACAAGGGAAGGAAACCGGTCCCTTTTGGTGTTGGAAACCTTGTTTTAATCAAGAAATTTCCTGTCAGTTCTGCCTCGGACCATGTCAGCGGAAAACTATGTCAGAAATGGTCTGAGTCGAAAAGATCGTTTTGAATATATTTCTGCGACATAACATCTACAAAAGGCACAACATGATCTTTCTGGGACCTGTGATGGTCGAGCTGGAGGACGTCGCTAAGCATGACTTGTCCAAAGCCCATGTATCCTTGTTAAAACCATATTACCCAAGGAAACCATAACATATATTTTACTTCATTTTTACTGAGTTATCATACTGTTTTCTGCATCTACCATGTGAACTTGAATTATGTCTTAGCGAGAAACGTTCCAATGTCTAATTCACAGAGGCTTAATAAATACCCCTGCTCGTTCACAAGAGAACCAGTCTACTATGTGTACAAGTTTCCGCACGTTTTCCTGAGCCCTTGGTTCCCTTGTGCCACATTAGCAGAGCTCAATACTCTTCATAATCGGAGCTGACAACTTTAACTGCGACAGCCGCTACAGCAGTACAAGCAGCACAGAATATTGTCAGAGTTCATAGGTAGATCATCATAAATGGAGAAATAGGCCTACTAATTTTTTATTTATTTTTGACTTTCCAACTACAAATTATCATGGTAGGTGTTAAGGAACTGGATTAATGCTGAGTAAGATAACTGATTTAAAGAACTTAACTACTCTGAGCTTCAACTCCATTAATTAAATATTCAATTAGCTGACCAAATGTCCTTGCTTGTTCAGAGGACATAACTTTTCTTTTACAATTTTTATATCTCTGACAATGCACAGAAAAGTGTTAAACAGCTGAGACTTTTCCAGGCCCATCACAGGAGCCTACAAACATATTGTTAAACACATTTTATTATTATGATTAGTATTAGAGGCATGTATTTTACAGTATACTTCCTCTTATGCATTTAGGGTGAGAATTTGGGGAAGACTATTATTGGAGGCACGATTGTGTCATGGAAAATTGCCAAGGATGAAATAATTATCAACATGTTAAAAAATACGAGTGATGAGTATTCCTCCGTAGACTCGCAATCAACCATCTATAAATGAATTGTGATTTAAAATGCTCCAAAAAAACCGATGCAATCAGTACTTATGATGTAAATGGGGATTTATGAAAATATATATTTGAATTCTTAACTTTGTGTGTCAATATGATGAACAATGTTACTGTTGGTTCCACTGCCAGTTGGTTGACCTCACTACAGGAACAGAGGTGGAAGTGCAACCCTCCGCTCCCCGCAGCTTATGGTAAGAGAGTTCAAGTTTCGTCTGTCCGATCTGCGCGATGCAAGCACACACCCAAAGGCATGTGATACATCTGTCTTATAGTCAAAAGATGTCTGTCTCTGCAGCTTAATGGTTAACACTGTCAGCTGCCGTCCTTGGGGCCCCGAGTTTGATTCCTGGTATCGCCAGAGATTTGAGAATTGCAGGAAGGTTGGTGTGCAGTAAAATGGAACATGAAACTCATCTCTCTAGAGAGTGTGCCTAAAAAGAACTGCACCACCCCAGGATGAGGACATGAATTTACTTTAGTTAAGAAATATTCATGGATATTGCATTAATATTGTACCATTGCACTATTCTTAAGGTAAGATTCCGGTTAAATCAGAATAAACGTGACTGCCTGGGGCGAGGTTAAGTAGAAGGAATGGATCCACAGTATATCATAGAAGTGTACATTGACCCGATACCAGAATAGAAACAATCATCATGGCAGTGAAAAGACAAAGAAATGGAACTTGGATTGTTGAGCCAAGCCAACACTGAGAACAAAATGAATGCAATTTTAGCAGATAGATCTACTACAAGCAAGAGTTGGAATTAAACAAGTAAAAATTAAAGAAAAGAAGAGAATTATATGAGAAGAGTGTAGCAGCAAGAGTAATATATAGAGATCTCGCAATGTAGAGAAAGAAATATCAACCGAGCAAAATATTTCATCAAATACGTGGTGGTGGTGGCGGCGGCGGTTTCTTGTTATGCCAGGGGAAACTCTTTTAAAGACACCACTCTGTGTAGGAGTTGGATTTCTACCAACTAAAAACCCCTGCCCTCTTCACTCAGCCCATTCTGGAACTGCTTGACGGCATGACATCAGAATGGAGTGATTTATATTATTATTCTCTTCCTTTCTCTTCTTTCTCCTTCGTTCCCATAATGCATGTCGCCACTGCCTTTACTGTGTTCCAGGCAAGCGGGCTGTCCAACATGATCAGAACCAGACAGCTGTCTCTGTCCACATCTGAAAGTGTTGAAATGATTTTATACATTATTTCTATTTTATTTCATTTGGGACATAAAAATCTGTCTGTATTTGAAGAGTATCCATACTTCAGGAGTGTCCATAATGAGAGGTTTCGCTGTTTTCATACAGGGTAGACTTGCTGGCGGAAGCAGAGATGTTACAATGGGCACATGGACAAGAGTCTTTTCAGTGGTCATGATAACAGGAAATGAGTTTGAAGTTCTGATCAAAACCCCTCACAAGCATAAAAGCATACCTGCATAATGTTAGTATCATCATACCAACGAGCAGCAATGGATGCCAGAGTTGGAAGTGCTCTCTGTAGAACCAAGAAGACAGGCTGAATGGGCTCATTGCTGGCAGGTGGAGGGTGCTCTTCCCCCTCGGAATCTGCCCTCGTGTTCAATGTAGCAAATAGCATACTGAGCATCTTTAACCTTAACACCACATTGGCTTTCAGAGTGATATCATTCTGTAACAGATAAACCATAGAAAATAATAGACAAGTTAGTTTTCCTTCTTATTTGTGATTCTTCGAAATCTTCTATATCAGAAAGATAAAACATAGGGAATTTTACAACAAAATTTTACTGGACAATAATGTTATTTTCTTGAGATAGTAACAATTTAATTTCTGAAGATGTTGATTATCAAAACAGAAAAACAATAACAATTTATTAAAAATTATGGACAAATTTACTCAGTTTAGTTAACAAAGGTCACAACCGATCGATCGATCGATCGATCAATCAATCAATCAATCAACCAATCAATCAATCTATCAAATATACAAATACATCCTCAATCAATCCAATCAAAAGTGACTAGACTATCCACTTTTTAGGAGGTCATCCAAAAGTCCTACAAAATACTTACATATTTAAAAAGTGTATACTAATGATTGTGCAATGTCCTAATTATAAACCATCTTGATTTTATGATATACACCATCTATGAAGCACTGGAAATATAATTACAAAAGCTAAGCTTCAAATCCAAATTGCTTCCTTTAGGAGACTGGAAATCGTTACCTCAACTGCCACCTCTACAAACATTGGAAACACATAAAATATTGGGATATATTACACTTGAAAGGCCAGTGAAATGAATCAACAAAATTGGGGACCTGTTGTCAACAAGATAAAAGTTTATTCAAAAGAATTCTACTGCCGAGAACTCCCTCTCTCATCCAAAGGATTTGGGCTGTCCAAATATACCTTCTCACAATGTTGATATCTTTCTTACTACTTTTGCCTTTAACATTTGCTCGACATATAATAGGAGCTATTTTATGGTCCATTTGGAACGGAAATATCTTCCGAGTATCGATAACTACCTTGTGTCTTCAGGCCAACAGCTGGTCATTATCAAATGTCAAGCTCTCTTCTTGAGTAGTGGAAGAAAATTACAAATGAAACAATGAAGCTTCTCATCTGCTTGGTTGAAACACTGGTCTACTGTGGCTGACTTGCGCTATTCACCTTATAATCAGAATGTCCTGTCAGCCTTGCAGTATTTGCGCATTTATCTACAAGAATGGTGCTATCTGGCAGAAACTAAATTAGTACCCGAAGGACAATTGACGTGTTGAGTTTATGCTGATTTATTTCATTTATCCCCTTCAATGTATACCGTTTATTTCACCAAGTCCCTCCAAACACGACTTTCAACAACTCTAGGAAAACATTACTTCTCCCCACTTACCAGCTAAAGTGTGAGTGGTAGTGCTGATTATTATTTTAAGAGAAAGTACAACTAGGCAACCATCCTCTATAAAACACTAATCAGAGAGAAAAAATGGAAGGGGTCCGACATTTTGAAAAATGAAGGTATCGGTAAAAGAAAGATAAGGGCCACGAAGGGCCACGAAGGGCATGAAAATGAAAAGCTTCCTAGGCCTCGAATGCTCTAATACTATGGGGGTCGGAAAAGAACAAGAGTTGACCAAAGGAGGTCGGATAGGATAGACGAAAGCTGGGAGGTTGGCACAGTAAGCCAGCAATGCCAGGAATCAGCTGAGGGCCCCGTGGTTGCCAACCCACGCTCCCAAGTTAAGAGCCCTGGGGCCCTTTTAGTCACCTCTTACGACAGGCAGGGGATACCGTGGGTGTTATTTTACTGTCCCCACCCACTGGGGAAAGCTAAAGTGTGATCTACATTGTATATAGTGTATGGTAGTCCATGACATTTTACCAACAAAGGAACAGCTTATTTGAATATGAATGACTGATTCGGACCCTTGCACATGTTGTGCTGGAGGTGACTCTATACTTCACAGACTGACCTCTTATGTGAGGGTCAGACCTGTCTATACGCAAGCAAAAACATTCCTTCAACAGACAAACTTGACAATTAATAGAGAGGACCTTTTTATAAGACCAGATTACTTCGTTAACCCAGTGACCCTGAGTCAAACAAGTGCACAGACATTATTTAAGCACTTTGTAAATAACTAAAGTGTTTTGGTACAGGAATTCAAAGAAGTGTAACAGGAAACGTAGGATACCTTACAGACTCTAATGTCTTGTGCACATAACACAAAGACAAATTAAAACACAGTACAGTTAAAAACCTTCCTAGTTATATGATTTAAAAAAGTTTTAAAAACAAGTGTTTATGCTGTACCTCATGTACAGCAAGGGACTGAAGTTCCTCAACATAAGGCATGATAAGCAGGTCCAAGAAACGTACAATCTGCTCCATGGGTAAGATAGAAAGAACTCGTCCCACTGTGCACATGAGTCGAACACATTCGCTGAGCTTCAGTCGACCACCTTGCAGAGCCTCCTGAAACAAACAAACAAACAAATAAATCAATATACATAGCTAGCCATTTAACACCACTAAGGTGTCATGATTAGTAAATCACAGTACTTCAGTAACTGAGAAAACATCAAAAAGAAAAGAGTTCAATACTCAAAAATGAACAAATAAGAACATTAGTGATGGTACAAACTTTAATCTGTTAGAGCGAGCATTCTGTAACTAGCAGAAGTTGATACTAAGAGTAAATGTCTTTCAGTTAATCATTTTACTCCAAAGGCATTTGAGGATTCATAAAACCCATCAACACTATTTGGAGCTATGAGGAGCTATTTATTTAAAATTACAAAAGCTTTTCTTTATCAAGGTTTATACAAAAGGCAATTTCAAGCACAAAAATCTAAGTAATTTTCACCAATACCTATTTTTCCATGACAAGGTGGTAGCCTCTTGACACCTTCAACCTGAAGAACCAGGGATTTGATTTGAAGTTACTTTCCCCCCAATGAACTGGCTTCATCACAGCTGCTAAGGTTCTTCTCCCCCATGAGAAATGTAAATAAGAAAACTGAAGCAATGGAGCACAGAATGATATGAATATAACCTATAATATTGTCATGGAATGTTCGTCATTTTGATTGGAGATCTTGACAGGGTCTAGGAAGGGCAATATTGTTTGGCCCCACCTGCGAGCGATAGATGTCATGGCTAAACTATTTGCCCCGCCCGCTGTGCATCCTGCCTACCAGAGCCAGCCCTCACTCCAACATCACACAGAGGGTTTGGATCGAGACTGTTCTATTTGCAGCCCCTTTCTGGAATAATCTTCAGTTGCTGGTCGGCCTGTGTAAGTCAGACAGGTGGTCAGTGAGTGGAGTTCCATCCTGAGTTCAGTTCCAGTGGGTTCTGTTGTGAAGTAGAGTCTCAAATCTGTCTGCAGTCTGTGAATGAGCTGGGTGTTATGTCGTGTCAGTATGGGAGTCTGAAGAAGACCGGCGAGTAGCAATGAAGAAGACTGTTGGAGTGTATGACCTACAAACGAGTGCAGTGACTTATTGTGATAGACAGTGCACGATGTGAATGATTGGAAACTGTGTACTGTGTTACTGTGTACATAACAGAGAGTAAACTGGTGCAACTGTATTAGTAATCGTAGGTAAAACAAATTTTAGTCTTAGAGAAAAATACTACGAGTTGTGTGTTTATTTGTCACCTGTTGGCCTGTCACGTTACAATATGTAATGAGACCTGCTCAATTATTAAGAAAGTATGAAGAATAGTATTTTCCCAAATGTATGGGTAAGGGACACAATATGTATTTGAAATACACAGAGTAAAGGTAGAGGCAGCTGTTTTTTGCAAAGCACAAAATTGTGGAATTTTTTTGAAATTTTACTGATTAGGCTCAAAACACAAAACTATTTACCTTTAAGCAAAATTGCAATATAATTGATGAAATTATGAGGAATCATGTCATTTGAAGTTAACAGCGGAGATTCACGGTGAGCTGTGACAAAATCCAATACTGGATGCTACAATGATGTGACAATAAAATTCAATATTGGATGCCACAATCTATTTTACACCCCTTCATATATTGAAAGCTAAGATATACTGTATTGTGTATCACTAGCTTCATTTCCTGTGAAGCAACATATTCATTAATGCTTCATGGCATACTGCCTGTTGGAAATCACTGCTAATCGGTGCATTCAATTTCTTATTTGTCGACTTATTTTTGTGCTGCAGTTTATTAAAATGGTAGCAACAGTTTTTGACTGAGAAAAAGACTTTTCATCATGAAGATTTTGTGTGTCTGACAGAACTAGAAACTTTTTTTTTTTTTTTTTTTGCTAAAGGCTTAATGTTGCACTAACACATTGGAACTAGAAAGATACTGATGAACAAATACTGCAATGTGTGAAATGATTTGGCAGAGAAAGGACACGTGCCCGAAACATATTAATAACAGAGCTTCATGCAAGAACAAGGAGACGGTACTATTGACAACAGGCATCAGAAGCCAAATTACTCTCACAGACACCAGTGCAGCAGCAAAACGATCAAAAAATGATAAACTGAAATACAGTAAAACCTGTCTTAACGTACACCTCTCACCGGCGGACACCCCTCATTGGCGGACGATTTTCTAGGTCCGTAATTAAATACCATGTTGTGTATGAGTAATTTACCCCTCTTATACAGACACCCTTTATTACGGACACGGACACACCATAGCCACGAGAAACTCCAATTAAACCTCTCCTAACAGACACTTTCTTTTTCAAAAAATTCTGTATTTGTGTCCTGTACAGTATGTATTCGCTTACTTTGTGCACAGCCGGTACTTCCAAGAATCACAGACACCGTAACTTTTGATCCTGGCTGTACACATTCTTGGAATGCAACACTAAGCTACGCTATCACTTCCGGAAGTTGTGTGATCTGACATGCTCGACAGCCCTGGAATTCTTACCTTGACTGTCAGGTTACTTTTCATTGACTCGTGGGCTTTTGATGTGTTCAATTTTACGTTAGTAAGTGTGTGTAAACATGGCTCTGAGAAAGTTTTTAACTTTGAAAGAAAAGGTAGGCATAATAGACTATCATAAATGTGAGAAGTGTGGTGTGCGTAAACTGTCCGAAGTGTTTAAGATTGGAAAGACACAGGCAGCTGAAATTGTGAAAAAGCAAGAGGAACTAGTGAAAGAATGGCATTTAAATGGCAACGAACAGCGCATTAAACTGTTTCAAAATGGTAGTGGAGCTCTCATTGACAAGGCAACGCTAGAGTGGTTCTCTAAAAAAGTCAGAATGTCCCTGTGTCAGGACCAATGATACAAGCAAAAGCGTTAGAATTCGCGACAGAATTAGGTATTGGAGATTTCAAAGCCTCGAATGGCTGGCTAGAAAGATTCAGAAAGCGACATGGTATCAACTTCAGAGTGATTTGCGGAGAATCATCCAGTGTTAATATGGAGATTGTTGACAACTGGCAAGAAAAAATACCTTCAATCATAGACGGGTATGTTCCGGAAAATATTTTGAATGCCGATGAAACTGGATTATTTTTCCGTGCTTTACCCGACAAAACTTTGTGTTTGAAAGGAAATCGTTGTACTGGTGGAAAAGTTGCGAAAGAACATCTTACTGTCTTGTTATGTGCAAGTATGAGTGGAGAACGGGAGGAGCCCCTTGTGATAGGAAAAGCTGCAAAACCAAGGTGTTTTAAAAATGTGGACGTTACGAAGTTTGGCATTGAATGGAAAGTGAATAGGAAAGCATGGATGACCAGAGAAATAATGACAGAGTGGCTAAGACAATTGGACAGAAAAATGATACGCCAGGAGCGAAAAGTGTTATTATTCCTCGATAATGCAGCATCGCATCCGGATACAATTAAGTTGCAAAATGTGAATATCGTCTTTCTCCCACCAAATGTAACATCAGTTTCTCAGCCGCTTGACCAAGGAGTGATCCAGAACTTCAAGGTTATGTATAGACAGTTAGTGATGAAGCACATAGTATCAGAACTTAACGGAAATGAAGTAACCCTTCAAACACTGACAAAGGGGCTGAATGTTTTCCAAGCAATTTCATGGATAACCGATGCATGGAAAAACGTCACGGCCTCAACAATTCGTAACTGCTTTCTGAAAGCTGGGTTTCGCGCTAGTGGTGGACATCCCGAAATAGAATCTGATACCCTTCTTGACAGCATGGAAACAACACAAGAGTTGATTAATGCAGCAGGCTACAGTGTACAAGTGATCACCTATATCGAAATTGATTCAGATATTCCAACAGAGTGTGAGAGTGGAGACACGAAAACGATTCTTCAGTCAATTCAAGGGAAGAGGAACAAAAATGAAGATTCTGACGAAAGCGGGAGTGAAGGTGATGCTAATGACGACTTTGAAGAAAATACGGAAATGAATGTGCTGCCAATAACCTCGTACAGTGAGGCTCTCGGCATTTTTAAGCGACTGAAAGAATTGTATTATAAACAAAACGAGGAAAAAAGTGTAAATTTGACCCAGGATTTAATTGCACATAGTGAAAACAACATTGCTAAACCGAAATGGACAAAAACGAACATTAAGGATTTTTTCATGTGCTAATGTTTTACTGTACTGTGCTAGATATTGCTACATCTACATACTGATTTGAAGTTTCAAAAACTCATACGTTCTTCTTAATTTTAACATGGTGAACGGTAATAGTGTAAATTGTGCTCAATAGAGGTTCCCATAGAAGTGTTTTTGTCTCTTTAATACAGTGCATCGCAGCTGCAGCAGCCCATCTACAACTTTCTCATGTGAGTACAGTGCATTATATTGTACAATACTGTATACAATTAAAGGTACATTTGTGAGAATTGTTAACACATACTGTACATGGGTTATTGTGTTCCATCTTATGTTTAATAGTACCGGTTTCATAACCTCTCGCGGACGGACACCCCTTCATAACGGACATTTTTTTCGGTCCCGAAGATGTCCGTTATAGGGAGGTTTTACTGTACTATGATGGTACAGTTCAGAAGTTATTTACGTGGAGTGGAAGTTATTGCAAATGCAAACATAGGAGCAAATGTCTGCAAGCAATTATCAGTGAAAATTTACAACTTGAGCTTTCATCAGGAGAGGCAGTATGATTTGCTATCTAAATATCTTCATCCGACAGATCCCGAAAATGAAATAATTTGAGAGATTCAGGGTAAAGTCCTGTGTTCTCTGCATTACCAAGAAAATAAGAGCCCCATCTGGTCGAGCAATTCAGACTGCTTTTGAGAACAAGCAATTTAACATTAACTCGCACTATGTTGGATGCTTCTTGATGTATCATTTCAAACTGGGGGGTTCCTGCATGTAATTAGGTGATCACATTGTATCACTTTAGAATAATTATGGTGTATTTTCCTTTGTTACAAAATTTGAAACCGATATCTTAAGTGGTTTTTACAGAATAAATTACTTAGTGAAGGTACTCCACAATTATACCTGACAAGTAAATTATTACTCTAGGTTTCGCCAAACAGTGAGTGAAAGACAGTCCGTGGGAAAGGGTTAATGTCATGATTCAGTCACTGTATAAGAACAATTTTATACGTCTAAATATGTATTGTATTTTCCTTTATTTACCTGGCTAGCCTGTAGTATGTGTGAAGCAAAAGGTGCCATAGCAGATATACATTCTCTTGTCAGATCCTTAAGTGCCATGGTGGAAGCTGGAGCCACATCAGGATTACCAAGACCCATCATTAACAAGGGAATCACATGACCTAGGACCGATGGGTGGTTGTTGATCCACTCGGCACAAGCACCTGGACAATGATAAACAGTATACAGTCAACAAATTCATATACTTAGAAAATTCAACATCATTTATTTACTATACATGACCAAAAAAAAAAAAATTATACCCTAGTTTCAGTAAGCTATTTTGAGAAAAATGTGCAAGCAAATACCAAAAGATAGTAAAACCACATTAGTTTCATAGTAAATGGATGCTATTTTAGCTAGCAGTTTTAAATTATAATAACAACAATATCAGTAATGTATGGATTCAATACTTGACTGCCTTTAGAATTCACGATAATTGTTATCCATCTAGATCAGTGAGATGTGTTCTTATGGCCAGGAGTTCGGATACAAATCCATTGGCCGTGATGGGGCAATTTATGATCTTCATATATATGTGTGCACCATCCTTGGTCAAGGAGTTAGTTACTGCTTGCATCAGAGGCGAAGGATGATGATGATGATGATGATGTTAAAACCTAGTGTCGACACTTACCTTACTTCTATCAAATAACACTAAGGGGTTTGATCAAGACTTATCTAATAGACAGATCACCACCAACAGCGCCATACGACTTTGTTTCACATAACCATTTTAAAGGTGTTTGGAATTGAACCCAGTCTTTTGTTATGCAATCTAGTGATTAAGAATTAGTATACCACCACCTCTCTTACCCTGCCAGCCAATCCCAAAACCAAATCGCATGGTGCAAAAGCCCTGATGGAGCTTGGCCTACTAAGCAACTGCTGCTCAGTGAAATAAATTCTCTCCATCATTATTTTAGGCTTTCTAGACCAGGGCTGCTATCTCACCGTAAGATAGCTCCTCAACGATCATGGCCACCAGGCAAGCTTGATCACTTGAATAATAACACATTCACTGTTTTTCTTTTCTTTCTCTTAGAAGGTAGTAGATAGTAGTTGTAACATTACAAATTAAGTTTATAGACATACACACGTGTGTCATTGGCAATAAAGAACAATGTAATGCCCCAGGTGGTGGCACATGCACATATGCATCATCGATGTGCAATAATTCTATGCCAGACAATCACTAAGGTAGAAAATAATATTCTCCCAGGAAGAATTTTCCAGTTAAATCTTGGAAACCAAAAGAGCAGACAAAATAAACTGTATAGAGTAGAACCCCAGGAATTTGAGATAAATAGGTCCAACGCTACCTCAAATGTTAAAAACCTTGGATTACATGGGAATACAAACAAATAAATGTTTAACCCTCTTAGTGCCATGCTCTCATGTTGAGAATGTGCCAAAAATACCAAGCTGATTAGTAGCATTTTGTAAGTCCCTATTTAAAGTGCCATATAATTGACAATATTGAATATTTTGGCTTTAAAATTGCAGAAAATTTGAGGATGGTATGCACTTACTACCGACAATGATTACAATACTGTCAAGTTTAAAAAAATATTTTTAAAATATTTTCTGAACACTTTGCAAACAAAAAATCAAATTTCAAAAACAGAAATAAAAATAATTCAAAATTAAAATTACAGATAAAATGTGGTAATACCTCTGCAATGCAGCCATCCAAGTGAATAAAAACAGAAAATATGAAAAGTGTCTGTTTGGTAGTTCAATAGGCAATTACCGTTACGTAACTGCCAATCGTCACGTGACCAGAGAAATACATGAAATTCAGTAATCCAATGTGCGTAAATAAATGAACAAATGAGTCGTGTAGTGATAAAATTAGAAACTATATTTTTTACTTTATGGAAACAAAAATCTTTCAACTATGTGAAGCGAAGAGTAGTTATGTGTGCAACTTGGAAGTGTATTCTGGGACCCATGGTACAGTCTAGGATTACAACTTTTCCTATAATGTAGTGGACAGACTGTGTGAACCAGTGAAAGATCAGACGCACACAGTGTATATGGACAAATGGTTTACAAGCCCCGCTATTTATGATTATCTGTGGGACTATCAGACTAAAGCAGCTGCCATATCAGAAGGGAATACTGAAGTCAGAGTCTGCGAAAAAAAACCCTGAAAAACAGTGAAAATATTTCATTGTGGAGAGAACACTTTCTAGCAATAAAAGTGGCAAAATATTTGAGATGTGTATATGCTGAGCACTGCACATGATTATATGATTGAAGTACCTGCAGCAAAAGGTCTCAAGAAATCCAAACCATCAGCAGTAATGGACTATAACAAATTCAAAATTGGTGTTGACAAGTCCGACCAACTGCTGGTGTAATTCACGATGTAGTCGATCAAATGACGGAAAAAAACATCCTTCCATCTGTTTGATCTTACCATAGTGAATGCCTATCTACTGTACCGTAAGACTTGTTCTAAGAAACTTCCGCTCTCTAAATTTTGTGAATGTTCAGCGGATGATTCGGTAAGTAGTGATGGGGCTGAAATCACTGATAAAACACAAGCTTCAACTGCGGGAAGGTTTGTAGGTAGAGATAATTTTCCACACTGAATACCTGCAGTAGGCACGAAGAAGGAAGGGTACACACAGTGTACATACAAGTTCTGCTACGATAAGTTCAAACACAACACGGGCCGTGCTGTGAAGAGAATGACAACTGTATATTGCCGTTAATGTCACATGGATTTTGCCAAGGAGAATGTTTTGCGTGTTACCATTGGAAAAGAAAAAAAAAAGTGTAATTCTGTTGTTCCAAACCAAACCAAAACCCCACGGCACTTAACGCCCTTGAAGGGCTTTGGCCTGCCCAGCGACTGCTGGTCAGCCCAAAGGCCTGCAGATTATGAGGGGCTGTGCGGTCAGCACAACGCATCCTCTCAGCCTTTATTCTGGGCTTTCGAGACCGAGGCTGCCATCTCACCGTCAGATAGCTCCTCAATTCTAATCACGTAGGCTGAGTGGACCTCGAACCAGCCCTCAGGTCGAGAGAAAAATCGCCGACCTGGCCGGAAATCAAACCGGGGCCTTCGGGCGAGAGCTCCTACATCACAGGGCTGGCCAATTCTTTTGTTCAGTGACTGGAAACTATCAAACTTTATGAGTGAATGAAAAATTCAAGTCCATGAAGAAGGATATCAAAATGTACCAAACTGTAGCCTGAGTTTCTTTCTGATGCTGAAGGTAAGCATTTTTGTAGTGATTTCATGTGATAGTCCACTTTTTCAAGTATGTGCATACAAAACTGTTTAATTATACTGCAAAAATTGACAAAACTGTGATTGTTTTCTCGAGAGTCTAAACCATGCCGGCACAGGGTAAGGACGCCATCTTGACTTGTACGGGCTCAGATAATGCCAGAAGTTTCCAAAAAAAATTTAAACATTTTTTTTAAATTTAAAAAACTCAGGAAAGCTCGTCTCATTTATGGATATCTAAAGGTGTGGAGGTAATGCATTTTATTATCATAATGTTTAATTTTGTATGTTCGTTGTCTCCATTTTTTTATTTATGAATAGTATGTTTTGTTTGGCATCCCTGAAAGTCGTAAAAGAAGCCTTTCTCGTGGACAGGCGAGAATTCTTCTGAGGACGCAGAGCACAGTTTTCTGCGAAACGTTAAGAATTTCACCTTATTTTCTTGACACGGCACAAGCCCAAAAGCCTATACAATATCATGTCTATAAGTACAGGCCGTGAAAGCATTAATGGCAACAATCGTAAAAGTAGTTAGCGGGATGTAAAAACAATAACATTATTATTATCTGTTAGGTACAATGACAAGTAAAACAATTGTTATGGTTGGATTGTTTTTTTTATCAAGTTTTAAATCTACTTTTCTCCAAAAATTACCCACATTGGTCTGAGTTACGACATATTGAATGATCACTTCAATAATAATCTTGCCTGCTATATTAATAACAACCACCATAAATTTTTCTTAACTAAAGTAAACTCATGTCCTCATCCCGAGGTGGTGCAGCTCTTTCTAGGCACACCACCGATAGAGGTGAGCTGCATATATCATTTTACCGCATATCAACCTTCCCGCCTTTCTTACATCTCTAGCAGTACTAGGAATTGAATTTGGGCCCCCGAGAATGGCAACTAATTGTGCAAACCGTTACGCTGGCAGACATTTTTACCTACATTACACAGACACACCATGTGCTTGCAATGCACAGGTTGGACATAAAAAACTGTTCACCTATTTGTGTGATGTCATAGGAGCTGCAGTACGCAATGGAGGCGGAGAGTTCTTAATCAAACACAGACATACCACACAACTTTGATGCGTGTTTTCATTGTGCAGGTCAGATTAACAAATTTTTGTGATGTCATCAGAGCTGCAGTACGATCTGTACCTGCATCAAAGCGGAATCATTGTTGTTCTTCTCTGACAAATTATGTTGCAGAGGTCTTGTATAAGAGCTTTACTGCTTCATTTTCTTTGTCTCGGAAAGCACAGGGGTGCTAATACACGAGGAAATATGGTATAAGGTGTGCAACAAACATCTTCTTCTTCTTATTAGCATTTATCCCTCTTAAATGCAGGGTCTGCTGTTCTGCACTTCCTTTTCCACTTGATGCAGTCATGAGCATCTTCAGGAGAGAATTTTGCCACATGCATGTCCTCCCACAGAGTGTAGAGCCAGCCCTTCTTTAGTCGCCCACGTCATCTGCGGGCCTCAGAACTTAAGTTTAATGCCCTTCTCACAACTGAAGAACCGTTTCTGCATAGCACGTGGCCATACCAATGCACGTTTCTGCATAGCACGTGGCCATACCAATGCAAACAATTTTCTCACATTTTCTCAGAGATTGGGGCCACACCAAATGCCATCCAAACATCCTCATTTCTGATGTGGTCCAGTATAGTGAGTCCCACTGGCCAGCGAAGCACCTTCATCTCCATGACATGCAGCTGTTGTTCAGGTCTCTTTGTGACTGGCCAACACTCGGTTCCATACAGTGTCACTACTCTAATGGTGGTTCTATAGATTTTGGATATCAGAAACATTGGCACCCTCCGATCAAAAAGGACTCCTGTGACTTGGTGACACTTCATTTAGGCAGCGTTGATTCTGCTTCGAACATCTGGGAGTGTGTCACCATCCGATTGGATAAGTGATCCCAGATATTTAAATGGAGATGTTTTTAGAATCTCAATGCCATCGATGTTAATTGACCCATCACTTTGTACCCCACACACACTAGGTACTCAGTCTTCCTGACGTTTAGTTGTAGGCCATATCTGTCCAAGGAATTTTTCCATATTGGACTAGTTGTTGCAAATCTTGACGGGATTCACAGGTGACCATAATACCATCAGCACAGAGTAGAGTCCAAGGGTGTGGTTTTAACACTTCTGTGCTGATGGTGTCGTGACAGAGGATGAACAGAAGTGGAGACAGAGCTGACCCCCGATGAACGCCAACTTGAATGCGAAACACAGAGAAATGTATTGTGCTTTAGCCCTATCAGCCACATTTTCAGTTATTCTGTTAGCTTCATGCAACACTTCCAAGACATATTCCATTCAGGTCTGACCAAGACGTATATGTGGGTTCAAACTCGTAAGACCATTCACTAATCTATGCTTTAAAGGACTCTTGTCCAACAGTTTTGTGACAACTGCCACTAATATTATCTGACATTCGTGTTTAAAACCAAGAATTTCTCTCTCTGACAATGTTAGTTCTTTAAGTACTTTTTTCATAATAAATTCATCAACATTACCTACCTCAGTTAAGTTTGTTGGGTCCTGTAGTTCAAGCAAAATCACACTCCTAATATCAATGGCATTTGCCATTTTACTACACTTCACAAAGCGATTCATCAAACTACTTAATAGTTCATTCAGATGGGAGTACAAAAATGAAGCAAGCAGTTTGTTAGTTTGAAACTGCCTGAGAGAAAGATCACATTCCAAAGAAATGGTTTTGAAAAATGCTAGTTTGCATTTTATTAAAGGGTCTTGGATTTGTTCTTTAATGTTTTTACAGGACTTACTTTTTGGCAACTTAGCATTAGCAACATATGCTTTGATATGGTGAAATACTTCTAAGGCTCGTTCCAGACAATGAACATTTTCATGCCATCGTACTGTACAATACTTCAGTGGGAACACTGTACTACCAGTCACTGCAGTGAACTGGGCCCTACAAGCTGGCAAGTCTTTGAATAAATAATACATGTTACAGAGGAATGAGTTAAGCTCCCAATTTACAGTCATTAAACCTGTTTTAATAGCTCCATTGATGACATGCAAACCACACACTCCCAGGTTCAATAACTTTCTCCCATCATGATTTTCTGTCTCCATTTCCACTTCAAGCTTCCTGAGAAAGCTCAAGTTCACATTAGACCCATCCATTGAGAGCTGCAACAAGTTTTTCTTTGAAGAGGTTGCAGTCCATGATTAAATTTCTGCAGCAGATCTAGGGCAGTAGCATAAACCAGGAAAACATTGTTCCAATCCATTTAACCTTGTGTTACCTTATTGAGTGACTCGTCAAAAGAAACTACTTAGTCTTTATAAATTTTCAAATTGTTTGTTAAAAACAAGCAGAAATGTGGTGCAATACCATCATTAATCACGTAGGAACACTTACTTTCACCAAACGTGAATTTTGATGCAATTGCACTATCTGGAAACGTAAGTTTAAATGTATCGCGTATATCGGTACATGAACTCCTCTTGTATTTACTAGCAACAACTTTTAACACCCATAAAATTTCTGCTTTGTCTACTTCATCTTTATTAAAATAAGAATTAGCACAGTGCACAGACTTTCCACTTTCTATCCCTGCCTCAGTCTTTACTGTTTCTGTTGAACTAACACACTGGCAGTGGCATTATCAAGAGATCCATGTCCAATGTCTACACTTCTTATTTCTGTTGAACTAGTAGCTACACTTCTTAATTTTCCATTCACCAACAAAAATCTGTCAAAATGAAGCACAAATCATAACTATAGTACAGTGTGTTTTATTGCTGTCACTGTGTAAATAATGTATGAAGGTACAATTTATATTAATACAGGCGAAGATCTCTGGAAAAGGTGTGCTTTTTACTCAAACCTCGATTTAAGATAAACCCCCGATTTTAGGTTTAAATAATCAGGTTCCTGTAAAAACGTTAAAAAGGCGTTCTACTGTATACAGATCCCAATTAACTGTGAAGTTTCTCATAATCATGAGATAAAGTGTAGCAAGAAAGAGAGTTGACTTACCAACTGCATTGAGTGCAGTAGCTATAACTCGAACATCAAGATGTTGGAAAGGCATTTGCTGCAGAGTAGCAAGGAAGCGAGGCATGTACTGTTCTTCTGTCACATCTATACACTCAGCAACAGCAAAGAAAGCATGCAGACATGATTCAAGGGGCTGCCAACTGCGAGGTCCAGAAGCTGTGCTGTATTTACTTAGTGCTGCTTCTAACTTACACTGGAGTAGTTCCAGCAGGCCCTCATGGAGGACATTATAGCAGTACATCTGTAGTTGGATAAGATACAGGGTAAGTTCCAATACAAACAGCATTCCTCAGAGAGAAAATTTCAAACATGTCTCATTTATTTGCTTAAGCATATTAAATTTTAATATTTACAGTTTCACACTAGTCATTTCATAATAAAGTATAGAAAGATAGGAACATATAATTGAATAAACACATTGAAAGGGGAAGTAATACAAAATGAAACTAGGACAACCATGAAAGAGCAAGGACAATCTCCACATCTTCATATACTGTCATCTTTAAATAGATAGGCTCTCTCCTGATCAATCACAATTCTTCTAGGTATATTGTTATGTGCCAGCACTGTGGTAGCCCCCTTTCAGTACTTCTTGGAAGGGACTAGTGAGTCAGCTGACCGGGGACTGTATTGTTCTGGTCAGCTGGATTACCTGAGCGATTCTTGGATGTGCAACAAGAATATTCCGTCTCTGGCCACATCGTAAATATCCTGGTTCACATCACTCGAGCTATAACAAGGGAGGCTAGCCACGAACAGTCAGCCAGTCAGTCAGTGTTCGGCTCCATGGTGGAGTCACTGTTGATGCTGGACTCAGGGTTAGTGTTGGACTCCGTAGTGGAGTCAGTGAGAGATTCTGTGTGTTGGGGTTTGGTGACTGGGCTGAGGACGACAGAGGTGCTGCCTGTCACTAGTGTCCCACCGAGGTCTGAACAAGGAGTTGGAGTGTCCAGAGAGTAGCTGGACTGAAGACGGTGTGCGGAACGGAAGAATGTATACTACCTGAGAGTAATGTGTGTTTGTGTACTTCTGTGGATAAAGGACCACCGTGAGTCAGCAAGAGAAGCAACCATCGCAAGTGTAAATGGAGCTGTGTTAATAGTCGCTGCTGAATACTGTTGAGCTGTTAATGTTTAGTTGTTCACTGCATGTGACTGTGTAAATTAAGGCGGAAACACACTACTGTCACTTCACGTGAGTTTGCGCGTATCGTGACACAATCAAACCTGTCAAGAAAGATGTGCTATGCCTTTTCCACACTGTACGAAATGTAGAGTGATCACACTGCACTCATGTCACAACTGTTAACGTCGGCTGACGTCATTGTGATGTAACTGGTGAAAGCACTCTTCACACGGAGCACAATTTTCTGCTCTAGCACACATCTGGCTACATGAAGTGTGAATAGAAGTAGTTTCTTTTAGCGATATGGAAGAAATGTTGAATTGGTGCAGGGCATGAGAATCTGTACGACATAGGTTCGATTAACTACAGAAACCAGCAAATGTGGCACGAGGTATGGTACAAAATAGGAAAGGAATTATAGATCACATGTACTAATTTTAATAGGCATTCAGTTGTTGAAAACAGTCCACAATTGTACTTATGATGATGATAATAATGAAAATGAAAACCTACAACCTGTTTTCCAGTCAGTGACCGGGTCAGGGATGTAATGAATGAATCATATATAGGCTATTATTACGATGGGGTCGCCACTCCCAAAGTGATATATTAATGAAAGATAGATGCTACGAAATGAGAATGGAGAGTGTTGCTGGAATGAAAGTTGACAGGGAAAACCAGAGTACCCGGAGAAAAACCTGTCCCACCTCCGCTTTGTCCAGCACCAATCTTACATGGAATGACCGGGATTTGAACCACGGTATCCAGCGGTGAGAGGCCGACGCGCTGCCGTCTGAGCCACGGAGGCTCAATAATAATAATAATAGTAATAATAATTGCTGAGAATATTTATATATATTCATATGATTCTGGCTGAGCCACCATCAAGCAGCGCCATCTAAACACTATGATTTTTTTTTCCATTCTGACATATCACGAGTGTAATTTCCATGTCTATGCGTGGAAAGTGATCAAATGTGTAGTGATAAAATACACTGAAAAACAGACGTGTGAAAATATTGTGTCGCACATGCTTGGCAAAATTCAGTTAAACATTTAGCCAAGTGTCTTCTGCAAAGAAATAGTGTGCGAAGATGAACACTTCAAATATGGTGCGCATCGAGACGTTGTCAAAGGACAAGTTTGACACATGGAAAATTCACATGAAGGCTGTGTTAGTAAAAAATCATAGGTGGGCGTACGTAGCTGGGATAAAGGTTAAACCCGAACCAGTCAGCGAGAATGCGGCCATTATTACAGAATGGGAAGAACGTGACAGTGAAGCAATGTCAGATATCATCTTGGCGATTCAACCCTCGGAATTGAAACAGGTAAAAGATTGTGTCACTTCACGTAAACTGTGGCTAAAACTAGAGTCTATTTACCAATCAAAGGGGCCAGCGCGAAAAGCAACATTAATAAAGCAGATCGTACTTCAAAGAATAAGTGAAGATGGGGATGTACGCGATCATTTGCGGAGATTTTTCGATGCTGTGGACAAGCTCAATGGTATGGACGTGGTAATCAACAATGATTTGTTATCCTTATTACTTCTGTATAGCTTCCCAGTCAATTTTGAATACTTTCGGCGCGCGATAGCATCTCGCGACGAACTTCCAAAGCCCGAGGTATTACGCATAAAAATTGTCGAAGAAAGTGACACGAGGAGCAGTGATCGAAACAACATGATGCAAAACTGTATGACTGTTGAACAAAAATTCAAGAACAAGAATTATAGAAAGCCTACAAGCAAAGTCAATAAAGGCAAAAAAGGAGGATCTACATCTCTTCATTGCTATCGTTGTAAAAAGATAGGTCATAAGGCGAAGGAGTGCAAATCAAGTAAAAATGATCATGGCAATGCTTACAAGGCAGAAGGAAGTACCTTGCTATATATTACATCAGAACTGAACTCGTGCAAGTTCGTGACGGACCACGACGCAGATACAGTTTAGTGCCTCGACAGCAGCTGTACATCGCACATCGCTCAACATAACCGAAGATTTCTATATTTCTTTGGATCAATACGCTAACCCCAATCATAACATTAACGACATTACAGAGAAAACCAGTATCATCTTTGACAAAGTCATTCCTTCAATAAAAAATGACTATCTCAAATTAGTAAACACACGTCATAACAAACCGACGAATCACAAACCTAACCCCGCCCCTACCTTCACAATAGCCACTCCTCCATCCCCTCCACCAACATCCCTCCACACAGCTCACATGAGCCCCAGACGTACTCGCAGCAGAACACAACAAATCTCCAAACATATCGGTACACAACCTCCACAGCAACAACAGTAAGTACTTTTTCACTTCACACATACATCCAGGCATTCCTTCATACATACTATGACCGTCCAATGGCGAGTGAGTCAGCTGTTGAGCCATTGAAGGTCATGCTAAAGGAATGGTTAACAGGAATTACTCGGAAATACATCCAGCTGGGTCAAATATCTAGAATAACTCGCCCATTCAGACAAGAAATGGGATGGATATAAGATGAGGAATGAAATTCCTAAGCTCAAAACCCCGTGGTCACCGCACGCTTACAGTCACGAAATATTATCTTATAGGTGAGCAGAGAGTAGCAAAATAATTTCACATTCTCAACAGTATTAAGAAGTAAGTCGACTATATGATATTCAGGTCCAGCGGTGTCATGAAGGAGGCCATGAATTGATGCCATATGTGACAGGATCAAGGCGGCGCTGAAGAGGTTAGGTCGATTACATACGTCATAAAGACAATGGTGAAGTGTTCCTTTGTACATCTTTCCAGTCAGATGGGATCACGTTATCTTGGAATTCGCATTCGAACTGTCATAAACAGATGGAAGAGAGGTTACAAGTCAGTGAGTTGAGCCTAACGTATGGAATGCAGACCGATATTATTAGCATAACAATGGTAATGAACTTTTTGTTTTATGAGTAATGTATGGCAGATAAAAACGGAGATTGAAGGTTGAACTGACAGTAATTAGCACGTCTTTAAAGGGAACGTCTACGTTCGCAGAACCTAAAAGAAATATTAGAGAACGTGATATATAAAATAATATTACTGTGTCGAATAGCGATCTGAAGTTTTAATACTGAACAAGGGAAGTTTCGGAAATAACTGTGAGATAGTGTAAAACGCCTGTGTCACTGTGTTAATTTTGTTTTCCTAAGTTTCAGGTCCATGGACTCAAAAATGTATGAAGATTTTCCAATGATGTAATGATGGAAATGATTATGAGGGCTTAAACATTCCGATATCCTGACAGGCCCGGGAGATAATGCCGAAGTGAGGGCCAAAACTATGACCAATGGAGCAAAGGACTGAGAGCGGTATCACCTAATCTTCACTGATAAGTACCAAGATTTCGTTTTCTTTACCCTATTTTCTTGTAGTTGCATAGCTGTAGAGTAGAATGTATTTTTCCTTTCATAATGAAGTGACGTAAATTTAAACAACTTGAGTGACCTAATGCGACTATCATTTAGTGCCCGGTTACTTGTGATTACGGTTATGTCCGAGGTGGTAATATTAAGATCATCTATTACACGCAAGATTTAGCTTGTAAATACGTGCCTTACCGCGAGTTACTCGGAATCTTCTTCACGTTTACGGTGAATGGAGGAATGCGGTGTCTTCATTAGTGAACCATACTTGTGTTGCACGAATACTTCGTGAGGTGACTTTATTTTAATATTTATTTGTAGAAGGTCTTCTGCATGATAATACAATACGTGTTTATTGCGTAGTGGCGAATGTTTCGTGAAATTAGTGTTGCGTTGATTGCGATTTGGTAATGATAAAAGAGATTCTTCGGGAATGCTTGTGAATTCTCTTGGGTAAGTAATGTGTGAATATGTATGATGTGCTTGAACATGGTGAATAATAAGGACAGGGTCGTCCATAAAGTGTTTTATGATGAATTAATATTGTTATGGGAAGTGTCTCGTTGAAAAATAGATAGTGGGAGTGTGATAAATAATTGTTTGAGAGTTAGAGATGGATTTAAGCGCTCGTCATCCAATTAAGAACCCAGAATAGGCAAGCATTTGTGTCGTTGTTATTTTGGTGATGTAAGATGTCCGAAGGTCGAGCGTAGGGATTGTTATATGATCATCGAAACACTGTTTCGCGACGGGATACGATGCAGATACCAGTTAATTTGAGGAAATGGTCACTAATTAGACGTTTTCAACATTTAATAAGCATATGTGTGAAGTAGAAGGTCGTATTTATCGAATTGTTGTCACCTGGTAGTAGATTGTAGTCTTGCGTAGTTGCTTATAGTCTGTTTCCTGTAGATAGTGTGCCTTCAAGATTTTCTTTCAGGAGGGCAGTGCCGGTGGAAGCAGTTACTGTTAATCATTCTTTTGGATTATTTATGATGTGTAGCGGCTAGATATTGTGTTCTATTTAGGTGGCTGATACGGATTCCTGGGACATGCTGTTGTTGAGTTATATCGATATGAGATCCAATTATTATGTGGGTTTTCCTACACTGTGTGCACTTTATGGATGTTGATATTGAAACTGGTCACCATTAGAGAACTCAAGTTGGTTAGCAATTAGGTAATTTCTGAGATAATGGATAAATGTAGGGTACTTTAAAATGAAATCTTGGATAAGTGAAGATAAAAGCAAGTGTAGTTTATAAAAAAAAAAAATTTTGAATAAAATTTTATTCGATCCTATTATTCATTGCGGGCGGACAATTAATGATAAATAATGATGATTTGCCTTCAGCAAGTTCCATATTCGTTTCCATCAAGTTAGTATTTTCAATCAAGGTTTAAATAATGATGTTTTTTAAGTATTTAGCCAACAGAGATTTTCGTTCGTCTATCTAGCTATTATCCAATCATCATACAATGTATTATTATTGTACTGAGTTAAGTTTTGATTTCATTAAATTGGAAAAAGGTCCTTCCAAGAAACTAATATTCGTTTCCTTATTTAAATGAGATATATTTAGCCTTGCGAAGTTTAGTGGATACTATTATTACCATAATCATGAACGTCTTGCGTCAAATGCTAGTCCAACTGCATAAACAGTTGTTGGATGTCCATGCCCTGGGTGGAGAATTATGCGTCACGACTGACTTTAGCTGAGGCTTATCACAAGAACCTACGAACCTTCTATATCCCCGGGCAATGGACGGGTGTATTCTGGCGCCCATACGTGAAGCCAAATTAAGAGAAGGTTTTCTTGACAACCAACAGCAGAATTCGAAATAGAGGATGACTGCGTAATTCAATGCTCATACGTGCAGGCAAGAGCACACTTATTGTCCACCGTGGGAGATTTATGTTATGCAGAGTTTGGACGGGGGTAATGGATATGATTAATACTTACATTTATTACAGAGCTACGCAAAATATTAAAAGGCAGGAGACGTTTCGAGCAAGGCATAATTATAGGTTGGTAGATTGGAAGGATAATCTGTAGGCAAACTCTGTTGGCTAAGAGTTATTAATTTACTTAAACTGAAGTGTCCGCAATTAACTCACTTGCATTTATCGTATTATTGGTCGTTCACTTTGGCATTGATTCCGGGTCTGGAAGGATTTAAGCATTCAAATAGTTGAAGTATATTCACGTAGGATTAGGTGTTAGTGTTAGGTAACTTGAGTGATAGGGAACTTAGAGACTGTTAGTACTATATTTAACTTGCGACAATACTTTTTAAAAATGGCATCGTTGGCCCAAGTAAAAGCGTTGTTGGAAGAGTTGGCAGGAAAGATGACAAAGATGCAAGAGACACAGGAAGCCACGACAAAGGAAAATCAATCAATGCAAGAAAGTATTAAAAAGATTCATGATGCCCAGGAAGCTATAACAAAAGAGATCCATGATGCACAAGAAACTTCGACTAGAGAGATTCATGAAGCACAAGAAAGGATAAAAGAAGTCACCATAAAGGAAATTCATGACGCACGGGAAGCTTCAAGAAGAGAAATTCAGGAGAGCCATGAGCTTATTCAAAACAGATTATTGGAGACACAAAGTAGGCTCAGAGTGGAAATGCAGGAAGGAATTAAGAATGAGATTCAAGGTAATTTGCGTGAGATCACCGAGGTGGTCCAACAGAATTTCAAGACCATGCAGGAAGAGGTGACGTCACTAGGAGACGACATGAAGAACTTGAGAGAGGAAGTCGCTATGGCAATTAATGAAAATAAGAAGGATATTCAGGAAAAATTCACTGAGTTGAAAGCTGAATTAAGACTGAATGTCAGTGACCTTCAAACCCAGGTTGATCGAGAAATAAAAGAACTTAAAGAGGAAGTAGTCACGGTGCAAGGAAGGGTGACAGAGAAAAGTGCCAGCTGGGAAGAGAAATTCAAGAAGATTACGGAAGAAATGGAAAATGCTAACCAAACGGTGCTTAATGATGTAACATTGGCAAGGGAACAGATCAATAATAAATTTGACTTGATCATGAAAGAATCAGACGAAAATAAAACCTTAATAGATCAACAAATTAAGAAGCTGAGTGATAATCTTAATACGATCCAGAAGGACATGCAATGTCTGAAGATTGAAAATGAGGCAACGAAGAAGTTGGTATCATCTTTCACAGATCGACAGGTATCGATGGAGACTGGGAAGAATACAGAATCAGAATGTCAGTCCGAAATGCCAGCATTCAATATTGAAACCAGCGAAAGTGGCATTACTCATGTAGGAAACGGTATGCAAATAATTAATGTTATCCGCACACATGAAGATAGGCCTAAGAAATTCTCAGGCAATATCGGATCAGGAATGACACCCCGTGGATTTGTGCGTGAGATGGATGAATACTTTCGTGAAGCCAAAATACCGATGGAGAGACGACTTAAGACTGTAGAGCGACATTTGGAAGGAACACCGTTGGTGTGGTTCAAAGCGTTCCGCTATATATTTGAAGATTATGACGGATTCAAGCAGGCGTTCTTGGAAAAATTTTGGAATATTGATACGCAACAAAATATCCGGCTAGAATTGTACTCAAAGAAGTATTCACTGGGTGGACCGAGTCGCTTCTCAGACTACTTTACAATGCAATTCCATCGCCTTAAAGAACTGGACTCACCACCAACAGAGTTAGAGATGGTCAGGGCGATAGTAAAGCAATTCCCTCCAGACGTTCAACGATTATTGACAGCGGCGAATGTACAGTCTGCAGTACATGCTGAGTCTGTTCTAAGACAGCTTGATAGCACGTCATCGCAAACCGGTAACCGAATGATAAGGCATGCTGATCCGGTTGTTAATGTTGCGACACCGGTAGAATCAGAAGAAGCAGGGAGAGATAATAATTCATACCGCCATGCCCAAGAAAGAAGGCAAGCGAGGTACAAAAATCTCAAGGAGGACCGGCAATATCAGAGATGGGCACCACCCCAGAATGGGAATAGGAGATACCCACGATATCGAAGGAACTCAGGATGGGTCAACCATAGAAGCAGATGGCCATATCAAAGAAATAGAGATAATGAGGACATGAGACAGCGAGATGGAAGTCAAGAAGAAGAGATAAACCACGAGAAGAAGAAATACATTGAAGAGCTAAAGAAACAACAAGAAAAGAAGCAATGGGAAAATGCAATCCAGAGTCAGGATATTAATGCTGATTGCATAGGTGCAACGAGTTTGGAATATCAGCAGCAGCTAAAGAAAAACAGAACAAATGCAAAACTCAATCCTGGAGCGGTACCATTTGATGACGGCAATAAAGAGAGGAACGGTGTGAAAAAAAAAACTTCGTTCTGGGATCAACAGAGAACGATGTAGTTAAAATAAGACATAATTATAAGGGAGATGATTGGATAATAGCTACCATAGAGTCATGGGCATTTGAACCCGAAGAACTGCTGGAGGATAATCAGCCCAAAACGATAGATTTAAAAAGAGGACTTCCGATAATTACAGTAACGGTATTTGGTATTCACGTGTCATCATTATTGGATACAGGGGCAAGTATCAGCATAATCTCGAAAATACTGTTCTTAGGATTGCAGGACAGACTTAAGATTCCTGTAATTCCAGTTTCAGGTGTAAAAATCAGAGGAATTATCCCAGATAAAATCGCTAAATGCAAGATACAAACCTATTTGCCTATTGAGATCGGGGAAATAGTGTTTGAACACCCATTTGTGGTTATGGCCAGAACTCAAGGAGTCTGTCACCATTTATGTTGACGACATTGTGCTAGCAACGGTCACGTTTGAAGATCACATGACCAAGTTAGAACGATTATTGGCTAATTTAGAGGAAGCAGGGTTCAAAATTAACAGATCTAAATCAAAATTCTGCCAGCCAGAAATTCTTTTCGTTGGGCATATAATTGATGGAACGGGGATCAAACCGAATCCTCTTAAAATCCAGGCCATATGTGAATTTCCCAGACCGAGAAGGATAAAGCATATCCGGCAATTTTTAGGAATGACGGGATTCTTCTCTAATCACTGCCCAGATTATACTGAAACAGTAGCACCTCTACAAGAGCTCCTGAAGACTAACAATCGATGGCACTGGACTGAACGTCATGATCGAGCTTTCAGGAAAACAAAGGAATTGATGGCGAATAATGTTAAGTTGGGCTATCCAAATTTTGATTTAAAATTTATTATACAGTCAGATGCTTCGTTAATAGGAGTTGGAGCTGTATTATATCAGGAATATGACGACGTAGAGAAGAGAAAGACTTACTTGGCATTTATAAGTCGGAAGTTACGCGGTCATGAAACGAAATATACGACGACGGAGCTAGAGATGTTAGCGATCGTGTATGCGCTCCAGCAGTGGAGGAAAATGATTTATGGGTACCCTATAGTGGTCCGAACTGATCACAAGGCTCTGACATTTGTATTAAAATCATCTTTGACAAGCGAGAGAGTGTCAAGGTGGGCCCTCTACGCACAGCAATTTGATCTTCAAATCGAGTTCTGTGCCGGTAAGTCAAATATCTTGGCAGACAGTTTGAGTCGAAATCCGGTGGAGGACATACCAGAAGTTAACATGGTGGAAATGACCAAAGAAGACGAAGAATGTCTTGAGGATTTGAAATGTCTATCAAAGTTGCAACTTAATGATTCGTCCTTAAAACCCATAATAGAAGAGTGTCGAAGAAGAACTACCGATGATGGTCATGGAAACCAGGAAGCAAATATGCTAACGGCCAACTATGTTTATGACAATAACCTCCTATATAAATTTGTGGATAAGGAAAAGGAAAGGTTACGAGTTGTAGTTCCACGCAGTTTAAGGTGTAAACTAGTCTGGTACATACATCGAATGATCGGCCATGGAGGAGTAGACAAACTGATAGCAACTATAGGAGAAACATTTACCTGGGTTGGATTTCGAAGAACAATAAGGAAAGTTATCAGAACTTGTGATACGTGCCAGCGTGTAAAGTACAATTCCACTTCACTGTACCAGCAACCGATCTCTGTAATACCAGAAAGGCCCCGTGACATATTTGCGATGGATCTATACGGAGGATTACCAGTTAGCAAACGCGGGAATCGTTTCATTCTAGTTGTCCTTGATATCATGTCCAAGTTCGTGTCGTTGCAACCTATCAGGAAAGCAAATTCCAAAGCCATCATTAGGAGTTTGGAGAGGTATGTCATACCTCAGATGGGCAAGCCGAACTGTGTCTTAACCGACCACGGAACTCAATTTACGTCAGTAGAATTTTCAGAGGCCTTAAAAAGAATGGGAATACAGCACAAGTTCAGTTCCATACGTCATCCAGAATCAAATGCGGCTGAGAGGATAATGCGAGAGCTGTCGAAATATTGCAGAGTATTTTGTTCTGAACGTCACTGGACATGGGCCACATTCTTACCAACGATCACTGAATGCTTAAACAACACATGGCATGAATCGATCGACAATATCCCTAGCGTTGTCCACCTGAATAAGTATCCTAATCGTCCTTGGAACGAGGTTATAAGTAAGCCTACAGAAGACCTACCTAACGAGGAGGAGATCATTCAGCAAGCCCGACTACGCATGGAAAAACAGGCGGAAAAAAGGCTCAAGAAATTACGGCACAGAAGATTTCGGAAACCACTAGAAATTGGAACTTTCGTGTTAGTGAAGAAACCGGCCACGTCAAACCCTGCTGCTAAATTTTATTCAAAATTCGCTCATCTGTTTATTGGGCCATTCAAAATCATCGAGGTTTTGGATAATAATTCATACAAAATTCAGAGCTTAGATTCTGGAAATGTTTCCATATTTAATGCCTCAAACTTGAGAAAATATTATTTTCCGATCACTGTTGAAGAAGAAGTAAACGTTATTTTTGAAGATAGTAAAACAGAGGATGAATTTAACGAATATACATCTACGGAGGAATAGGGTCAAGCCCGTTGGATATGTTACGGGGAATATCAAAGACTAAGAGGGACGACAGAACGTGTAACAGGATGTGTTGTAACGAAGAACAACTATTCAATTAATATGAATTGCGAGTTTTCCGGACATATTATATTGATTCCTCAAATGGAATATGACATTAAGAACAAGTTATAATTTTGGTACACATGAGGAGAAATTTCCTACTGACGTCCGAAATTTCTTTTCAAGTAAGGGGGGAAATATGACCGTCCAATGGCGAGTGAGTCAGCTGTTGAGCCATTGAAGGTCATGCTAAAGGAATGGTTAACAGGAATTACTCGGAAATACATCCAGCTGGGTCAAATATCTAGAATAACTCGCCCATTCAGACAAGAAATGGGATGGATATAAGATGAGGAATGAAATTCCTAAGCTCAAAACCCCGTGGTCACCGCACGCTTACAGTCACGAAATATTATCTTATAGGTGAGCAGAGAGTAGCAAAATAATTTCACATTCTCAACAGTATTAAGAAGTAAGTCGACTATATGATATTCAGGTCCAGCGGTGTCATGAAGGAGGCCATGAATTGATGCCATATGTGACAGGATCAAGGCGGCGCTGAAGAGGTTAGGTCGATTACATACGTCATAAAGACAATGGTGAAGTGTTCCTTTGTACATCTTTCCAGTCAGATGGGATCACGTTATCTTGGAATTCGCATTCGAACTGTCATAAACAGATGGAAGAGAGGTTACAAGTCAGTGAGTTGAGCCTAACGTATGGAATGCAGACCGATATTATTAGCATAACAATGGTAATGAACTTTTTGTTTTATGAGTAATGTATGGCAGATAAAAACGGAGATTGAAGGTTGAACTGACAGTAATTAGCACGTCTTTAAAGGGAACGTCTACGTTCGCAGAACCTAAAAGAAATATTAGAGAACGTGATATATAAAATAATATTACTGTGTCGAATAGCGATCTGAAGTTTTAATACTGAACAAGGGAAGTTTCGGAAATAACTGTGAGATAGTGTAAAACGCCTGTGTCACTGTGTTAATTTTGTTTTCCTAAGTTTCAGGTCCATGGACTCAAAAATGTATGAAGATTTTCCAATGATGTAATGATGGAAATGATTATGAGGGCTTAAACATTCCGATATCCTGACAGGCCCGGGAGATAATGCCGAAGTGAGGGCCAAAACTATGACCAATGGAGCAAAGGACTGAGAGCGGTATCACCTAATCTTCACTGATAAGTACCAAGATTTCGTTTTCTTTACCCTATTTTCTTGTAGTTGCATAGCTGTAGAGTAGAATGTATTTTTCCTTTCATAATGAAGTGACGTAAATTTAAACAACTTGAGTGACCTAATGCGACTATCATTTAGTGCCCGGTTACTTGTGATTACGGTTATGTCCGAGGTGGTAATATTAAGATCATCTATTACACGCAAGATTTAGCTTGTAAATACGTGCCTTACCGCGAGTTACTCGGAATCTTCTTCACGTTTACGGTGAATGGAGGAATGCGGTGTCTTCATTAGTGAACCATACTTGTGTTGCACGAATACTTCGTGAGGTGACTTTATTTTAATATTTATTTGTAGAAGGTCTTCTGCATGATAATACAATACGTGTTTATTGCGTAGTGGCGAATGTTTCGTGAAATTAGTGTTGCGTTGATTGCGATTTGGTAATGATAAAAGAGATTCTTCGGGAATGCTTGTGAATTCTCTTGGGTAAGTAATGTGTGAATATGTATGATGTGCTTGAACATGGTGAATAATAAGGACAGGGTCGTCCATAAAGTGTTTTATGATGAATTAATATTGTTATGGGAAGTGTCTCGTTGAAAAATAGATAGTGGGAGTGTGATAAATAATTGTTTGAGAGTTAGAGATGGATTTAAGCGCTCGTCATCCAATTAAGAACCCAGAATAGGCAAGCATTTGTGTCGTTGTTATTTTGGTGATGTAAGATGTCCGAAGGTCGAGCGTAGGGATTGTTATATGATCATCGAAACACTGTTTCGCGACGGGATACGATGCAGATACCAGTTAATTTGAGGAAATGGTCACTAATTAGACGTTTTCAACATTTAATAAGCATATGTGTGAAGTAGAAGGTCGTATTTATCGAATTGTTGTCACCTGGTAGTAGATTGTAGTCTTGCGTAGTTGCTTATAGTCTGTTTCCTGTAGATAGTGTGCCTTCAAGATTTTCTTTCAGGAGGGCAGTGCCGGTGGAAGCAGTTACTGTTAATCATTCTTTTGGATTATTTATGATGTGTAGCGGCTAGATATTGTGTTCTATTTAGGTGGCTGATACGGATTCCTGGGACATGCTGTTGTTGAGTTATATCGATATGAGATCCAATTATTATGTGGGTTTTCCTACACTGTGTGCACTTTATGGATGTTGATATTGAAACTGGTCACCATTAGAGAACTCAAGTTGGTTAGCAATTAGGTAATTTCTGAGATAATGGATAAATGTAGGGTACTTTAAAATGAAATCTTGGATAAGTGAAGATAAAAGCAAGTGTAGTTTATAAAAAAAAAAAATTTTGAATAAAATTTTATTCGATCCTATTATTCATTGCGGGCGGACAATTAATGATAAATAATGATGATTTGCCTTCAGCAAGTTCCATATTCGTTTCCATCAAGTTAGTATTTTCAATCAAGGTTTAAATAATGATGTTTTTTAAGTATTTAGCCAACAGAGATTTTCGTTCGTCTATCTAGCTATTATCCAATCATCATACAATGTATTATTATTGTACTGAGTTAAGTTTTGATTTCATTAAATTGGAAAAAGGTCCTTCCAAGAAACTAATATTCGTTTCCTTATTTAAATGAGATATATTTAGCCTTGCGAAGTTTAGTGGATACTATTATTACCATAATCATGAACGTCTTGCGTCAAATGCTAGTCCAACTGCATAAACAGTTGTTGGATGTCCATGCCCTGGGTGGAGAATTATGCGTCACGACTGACTTTAGCTGAGGCTTATCACAAGAACCTACGAACCTTCTATATCCCCGGGCAATGGACGGGTGTAATACGCTATACTCATATTAGCTTTTCTTTACAGATAACAACCATATAACGTACATAGACGAGAGAAGTGTCACCACCAACTGCTCTAAAATTAAACCCTATCTTGCTGTATATATAAATCTTACCTGACTACATCAACAGTTGAATTGCACAGTACTCAATTTTCAAAATTTTAATGACAAGAGTTCTTATAACATACCAATACAAAGTATATCAGCCATAGAACATTCTCGATATTCAACTTAATCAACACAAGAACTACAAGAGGATTGAAGAACGAATGCAACGCAACATGAACTCAAATTTTAATAGATGTTTTTAAAATATACCATGTTTTAATGTGTATAATGTGCTATATTTTTTAGTGTCTTACGATGTGGCATATATATTTTAATGTGTTTATGTACTCATGTCCATGCTCAATCAATAGGTTTTAGTTTATTCTAACCATCACCACTTTTAACCAGAGATATTTTAACGCAACATACTGCAATATATTTTACTTCCATTTTTCATTAGACATCCGGATGCTCTTACGTAACATCTTTGTAATTTTGTCCTATGACTGTAAATTTGTGTGCTAGCTGATGATGGCCAAGAGAGGTTGAAACCGGTACTAGTGCAATAATTCATTCACAATAAATGTATTGATCGGTGGAACATTTCTCTTGTCTATTACATTGAATCCAATCAATACGGAATATGAAACTTATAAATAATAATAGAATGTAGTACTTTGTTGCAAACTCAGGCAAATAGTTTTCAGAAGAATCTATAAACTTATGACGCTTATAAGCGGTTGAAGTAATCCGTAATATATACACGAACTTGGATGACGCATATAAGCGATTCACGCAACTTACGAATAATTATCTTGACGCTTATAAGCGGTTGACACTGGGAAGGGGTTAACAGATCTATCCGCTTCAATATCTTGGATGTAATACAGTTAAACAGTTACAATATCCGTGAATCTATTCATGGATGCCATTGAAGGAAGTGCAGATGCGGATAATATTTTGGATATCTGTGCAGGGCTCTATTTATAGTTCCCCATGCTTGCAAAAGGTATCGCCGGAAATCTTCACAACTGTTGACAGAACACTGTTTTGCCTTATGGTCAAGTTCATCCCACAACAACTTGATGGGTGATAAATTGGGTGACTGAGGGGGCCAGGTCATAACTTGCAGAACTCATGATTCTTTGTTTCATACATAATTTTTGCAAAGTTTTGACGTGCTTCAGATCATCGTCCTGCTGTAGAACAAACCCTCTTTCAATAAGATGAGTACCAGATGGTACTGCATTGCTCAATAGAATGGAATGGTACTACTCCTCCCACAAGATACCTTCCACTCTCACTACTTTATCATTTCCGAAACAAACCCAAACCATAACGCTACCACCCCCATGCTTCACAGTTGGTATTAGACAACCTTCTAGAATTCTTTCTCCTCAATGATAGCAGACATACTGATGATAATTTAACCCAACTTCTCAAATTTTGACTCATCAGTCCATAGCACGTCTCCACTGGTCAATGGCCCAATCCTTGGGTTGTCCGGCCCACTGAAGCCTCCGAAACTTATTCTGCATGTTAAAAAGAGGCTTTCTGGAAGATACAGATCCACACAACACAACATGCCAATGATATTTCACAGTCAATACTGACACTGGTTCTCTCGTTCTGTTTATTTCAGCGCAGATATCCACAGCTGAAAGCTTTCTGTCATGCTTGCTAAGGTCACAATGTTTTTATCGTCAGCAGCAGATGTTCTTCTAGGACAGTCACTGCATACTTGATCTTTGTGAGTTACAAATTTGAAATCCCTAATTTTGCAGCAACCCACCAATCTGACATGCTAAGCAGGAAAATTTTGGCGCTTGTTAAAACATGCTGAAATGTTGTTGGACACTGTGGTTAACCACATCTTTATGTATCGTCCAGACAGTGTCCACGAGAGCATCTCATTTTATTACTTTGATTGATGATGAAACAACATCTAATAGTTCTCCGTCAGCTAGTAGTTATTTACAGCAGTGTCCAATGACTTTCATATGGCTAACACCACTCAAATAGATTTGGTGATGAACTACGGGATCAACATTTACCAGTTCCCATTTACTATTGAATTATTAATGATTAGCAGTATTAGAACTAACAATTCTGTGTATATAAATTAATACTTGAAACAGTCTCAATGATGAGCATACTCAAGATGTTAGAACCTAGTTTATTTTCAAATTTAATCATAATTTCATCCCAGTTTTTAATGTAAATTTGTATATATTTGTCTCATTTGTTTTATGTCAATTGTGTGCATGTACATTTGTTTAGTTATTAGATGTTTCACATTAAAGCTGAAGATGGCCAGTCCCGGCCGAAACTAGTCTCTAATTAATGTCATTTAGAATATTGCATATTATAGTATTGAAAGGTGGACCATTACTACATTAATTTAATAATTATATTGTACTTAGAATTCAATACCAATCAGAACCATGAAGTTTATAACCTAAGACTACAATCAATTGGAGGTTTTGAAATTGACAAAACTTCAATTCAACCAACTCAAATGATCGAGTCGAAACTCGAAGGTGCGAGTTTCAACATTCGCGGTACCCCTACACGCTTAAAGATGTGGGTGCCAGCCCACTTTCCGGCAGGTTTTAATTTTGCCCTCAAGAGTAAGGAATTTCACGACTTTTTCCAAATCCACAACTAGGCTGACACAAGACAAATATGCACTACACTAGTCAAATTCATACGATTACGTTCCTAATCCAGATGTAGGCTATCAGGCGACAATATTCGTTTCCCTTCACTGTATCACTCAACACAAATTCTATTTCCAATTTCTGAATGGAATGCGAAATACAAACACAAACACTGTGTTATTCAGCAATCTCGCTGCTAACCAGCAAGCAAAACAACATTCCTGAGGCTAACGGCTTGCTAACAAAGGTTCAATGTATCCTATGAAGTTCAGGAATTCAAGGCATTTTCCCGTTATCAAGCAGCTGTATCGAGGGCTCTTTTTACCCGAGTTGAAAATTACGTTCCTTTCACTAAACAGTAATAGTAAAATTTGTGACGCGATAAGTGAGGTATTTTTATATAGACTTAATATGATGAGAATCTGGACATTGAATTTATGACATGCTAAGCAGGAAAATGTGCTAAGGAGGAACGCACTAACGAGGTTTCACCGTAGTACAAGTAACACTCTCTAGATAGCTAAATAATACCTAAATAATGATTATCAATAAATATCATTAGTATGTAACAGATTAGATGATAAATAGCTATAGTAGGAAATAGATCAGATCAGAAATACAACACATCTCAAGTAAGCCTGAGATTCAAGAACATATAGGAAATTTCAGAGGTGATGTCATCGTACACAAACTACTGTATAACCAATGTTGACTCAATAACCAGCTTAAACAGCAGCAGCGATTATTTAATGGTAATTTTGTTCACATCACCACACCCGGTCAAGTAGAGACTGTTGGAAGATGATGATTTGTTCATTTAGAAGATCTGATGAAAATAAGCAATGAAGAAGTATACATAACAGGTCATTATTATTATTATTATTATTATTATTATTATTATTTACTTTACTCTCATTATAAAATATGTAAATCAGTAAAATAAGTAACAATGGTACCCAAAATAAATTAATCATATACCGGTAAGTACTGAACAATCAATTTTGGTGGTCATCTCCTCACCATAGTATCAGCCACATCCTGACGATAACAGCGCAACTGTTCTCTCTCTTCACTAGTCCATGACTCATCATCGGCTGGGAGCATGGACTTGTTTAGCATCACCTCAGCAAGACTTCGATACACTGGAGAGAGCAGTGCTGTGTACACTACTTGCTGCTCGGGCTCTGAAGCCATCATGTCATCCTACAACAAAAGATCTAACAGGTAAAGCATCAAATTAACAATACAAAATTTGAAGATGTTTACAGCTGAATGATCAGTACTACATAGAGTTGTGACCAGCAGCGTATTTGAGAATTAAATTAGCATTCAAAATTAACAATAAATTCGTTATACCATATTAACTCAATTCTAATTTTTAATTGTAATTTTTATGAAAAGTTAGACTGCTTATTATCATCAATGAATGGCACACGAGATTTCCAACAAACACTGAATTATTTTTTAAAAAAATTTTTTTTACAATTTGTTTTACGTCACACCAACACAGATAAGTGTTATGGTGACGATAGGACGGGAAAGGCCTGGGAATGGGAAGGAAGCAGCCATGGCCTTAATTAAGGTACAGCCCCAGCGTTTGCCTGGTGTGAAAATAGGAAACCATGGTAAACCATCTTCAGGGCTGCCAACAGTGTGGTTTGAACCTGCTATATCCCAGTTGCAAGCTCACAGCTACGCGCCCCTAACTACATGGCCGACTCACCTGGTAATTCTGGAATTAAAGTTCTGTTTAGCATAATGTCGTAAATATACACACTTATACACACCTTAATTACGGCCATGGCCGCTTCCTTCCAACTCCTAGACCTTTCCTATCCCATTGTCGCCATAAGACCTATTTGTGTAGATGCAATGTAAAACCATTAGCAAAAAAAGAACAACACTAGAATGTACAGTATTTTGCTTCAGTGATTACTAGGCTTCAGTTTTGTTTGGAGTACGTCATAATTACACAAAAACTCATACTATTCTGGAAAATTAAAATTTGTATTGCACTCAACACACAATAAATGGCAAACTATGCAGCTGATGAATAATATGCATCAATAGTTCTAGTGAAGATGCTTATTCATTAACAAATCAATCTTGCTAAGTATATGCTATGAAGTGTGGACAACAGTAGTGAATCTTGGTTACAGCGATTGGTAAAAATTGCAGGTTCCTTTAATGTATTATCTTTCCCACTATGCTGCATGCATTTAAATTTATATAACTTATGTTGATGCAAGTGTGTAATGGACTAGACTAGTATAATTTGGAAACTATTCTCTAAACCCATCGGCGAATAGTAACAATATCGAGCTCAATTAGTAGGGGGTGGTATTATTATAATTATTATTATTATGACTTGTGAGGTGTGAATATATAGGCTGGTATTTCAATTTATGAAATTGTTTATGTCTATTATTATTATTATTATTATTATTATTATTATTGTACCGGGCGGTACACCTCCACGCTGCTAGTTCAAATATTGCGCCAGTTGAAACTCCTCTACAGGAGAAAGCCTGAACTATAAAAAACTGTATTAACTCAACAGTTTCTCCGAAGATGGCTCTGTGTGAATTTTGATGAGTTTTTGTTTGTAATTGATCAAGAAGTGTGGACGTTCTCTACCAGATGTCTCTACTAAAAACTATGGTTAAGCACTCTGGTGCGAAGGAATGAACTTTCTTGAAGAAATTTTGTATTCTTAAGTTTTGTCTTTACTACATTTTGTTCTTTTATTTTTTGGGTTGGCAATATTAATCTTTCTGTCCGCCAGTTTTGAATTCAGCCAATCCCGAATTTATTTAATTTTTGACCAATAGTGTATGTCTTCTTCGATATGGATATGTAGCTCTAAGCTATCCAATAAAGTTGAGAGGGTGTGTCTATTCATTCTTGAAAGGTCTCGAATTTTCCACGAGGGTATAAAAACTGCTGATTTTCTTGTCTCGGGGCCACTTCAGTAACATCTAACTTAGTGTGTGGATATGTAGCAGGGAGCGGGAAGAGCCTCCTTCTTCAAGCAGCAGCTCTTCAACAAGGTAATGGCCTGTTAACACCTTTATTTCTCGCTAGCTCAGCAGTTTAACTCTCGGGGAGGGTTCGAAACCTTTTAATATGTAACTTACCACTTTAAAATGTAAATTCCTCTTCTGTCTATGTAAAAACTACAAATATCTTTTACTGTAAAGCGGGGATAGAGAGTGCTGTACCCTCTCCAGCTCCCCTTCATTTTTGAAATTGAGGTGACTACGTTTTCATAACCGTTTCTTCTCTTCCTTAATGTATTAAAGTTTTCTCATACGGGTCACCTCCCTAGCTTGGGACTAGCCCCTGTGTATCAGCCTAGAGCCACTTAGGTTTTAAAAGTGTATTTGGAGTGCAAGTTCACGCCTCCAGTCCTCTCTGTACTTTGGGCCAGTAACTTAACCTGTTGTTTTATTTCCATTGCGAAGGCCCTGTAGGTTGGGTATTAAATACCTCTGTTTCCTTGTGTGCCTTGAGGGCAGATAGAAGTAAAATTCGTTGTGGCCTTTGATAGGCTTGAACTTTGAGAGCGGGTCTGCTCTTTCCTAAATTTGATTTCTGTGTGCCTCTAGGAGGCTTAACATTGTAATTTGGAGCAAGTGCTCCTTGGCATGACGGGGTTTTCTGCCCCTTTGTTCAATTTTGTACCTTGGTAAAGTTGGGCTAATAGCTCAAGGATTGCGATTGTGGGGCTCGAAGCCCAGACCTTGTAATAATCCTCTAACACTTGTAACTTTTCTGTATTTGATTTTTGGCTTGTTGTTGACTTGTTAAGTTTTCAAATTCTATGTTACCATTGTTAAGTTTTGAAAATATAACCTTGTTGAAATTTTAATTCATCTTTCGAACTTCTGTAGTTGAGATCTATTCCAGCCCACACCTTCTTTCACCTCTAACTACCACGGATATCTCCGTAACAAGTGGTAGCAGAGCGCGGTTGAATGGGTCTCAATTTAGCCCCTTTTGACAGCTAAACATTGCTTTTGTTTCAAAATCCAACAATTTTCTCAGTCGCTGGTTTTTTTTATTTTTTCTAAATTTGTAAAGTTCTGTCATCATGCCCGGACCTCGCGATGTCCTCCATCCCGGCTATTTGCGCAAGGAGTAATTGATTTATGAATTAACAATTAGAAATGTTCGATCTGGAGGCACGGTTGCGGAAGATACCTCGAAGTTCAAAGATTCCCTTGAATTGCCTATTTCCATCCCAACTTTGGGAGAGAAAGAGATTGATGACTCTCTCTCCACGATCACTGACAATACTACTAAACTGGCATCCGTAGTTAGTTTTTTTGAAGAAAATGATCCATCACCGAATCAACTTAAGCGTGTGCATTTCATTTTTCTAATAGAGTTAACGATCTGTTGTCTCTAAAGTTGAATGACATTCAAAGGAAGGAAGCTAGTGTTGTTCTCGATAACCTTTCTGAATTGTCCAGTAAAGTTAGCCTATTGTTAACTAGGGCAGTCCCTCCCAAAACCAACCACCCGCTACGGTAATCGTAGTTAGCGAGGAAGACTCTTCTAAAGGAGAAGAAAATAGGAAATCAATAGGAGTTCAACAAACCTCTGCCCTATTAGACAATGAGTCTGAAGGTCGTACCTCTTTGAATAACGCACCTTCTGAATCAGCTTCTCCGCTTCTTAGGCCTCTACCTACTATGTCACCTGGTTTCAGCAGTTTGCCCCATCCTTTAGCAATGTTGCTCAGAGGTATTTCGAAGTTCTCAGTCAATTCCACCAGTGACGTTATTGCCTTTCTTAGATTTTTTGTTGAGTTTCAGGATCATGCTCTTGTGTTTTCTCCTTCTCGATTCAAATTCTGCAGATTATTTATCCCTATTCAATCGGTGTGCTATCTGACAAAATAGTTAGGGCAATTGCCGAACAATCATCTATCGAAGACTTCCACTCCCATCTGTTAGCTAATTTTATTCCGGCTAGAGCTAGGTCATCACTAATCCAGAAGTACTATTATAGAGTACAGCGGTTGGATGAAAACTTGGCAGACTTCATCCAAGATATTAAGTTCTATACTAGGGTGTTTGCTCTTCATTTTCCTGAAGACCAAATCGTTCAGGCTATAGTGGAAGGAATTTCACCATCTTACAGGTCATACTTGTGTTTTGCGTCGCGTCCGCAAACTTTTGCCGAGCTCGAAGCTACGGTTGTGTCAGCCAAAGGGGTTAGGTATGCAGACACCTTACGTGTCGCGAAAGAACCCCCTCCATCCTCTAGTAATTTTCGGCCTCCAACCCGTCACTCCCCGTAAATGTTACGCTTGCGGGTCGCCTGACCATCTCCGGAACAAGTGTCCATTAATTAAATCTAGTGGGACAAGGAATGGAGCAGCGTCATCTCAAGGCTGTTTCAAATGCGGCGCCTTCTCTCATATTGCCAAAAATTGCCCGAATTCGAATAGCACTCCCTCCTGCTCAACTTCGGGTGCAACTTCCACCAACAATCATAAGTGACTAGTGGCTCCGGCTGAGTCCGCAGATTCATCTTTTCAAGGCTCAGCCCAGGTTAAGTCCGACGAAAATTCAGGGAAAAGTCAGAACTATTCTACATTACCATTTGAATGTCCCAGAGAATGTTTTAGGATTGCGGCGGATTCATCCGCACCTGTTCCCTTTCTCAAAATTGAATTGAATAATGAACCTGTAACAGCTCTATTAGATTCTGGCAGTGTTTGTTCAATTATTTCGGCTGAATGGTATTCCAAATTAAAAACCGTGTGTAAATTTCCTGATTATTGTTTGTATTTGGTTCAATGCATTTCGGCAAACTCCTCTCCATTAGAAATTGTAGGTTTTCTGTATGCAAAAAATAGAATTGCCAAATTTACTTGGAAAGTTAAATTGTTTGTGGCTAAGCACTTGTCTTGTCCCATTATATTGGGAGCGGACTTCATGTCTCACTCTGGTCTAGTGCTCGACATTCAGACCAAGTCGTGCACTTTCAAATTTGCTAGTAATTCCAAAATCCCTTTATTAAAATGTAGTTCTGTGTCGTGTTCATCTGTTTCGCCTACCCAGGATGAGATGTTGTTAGACCTTAGACATCTCTCTGAGGAGCAGGCAGAGAGTATTCGTAAGTTGTGTCAGTCGTTTCCGGATGTTTTCTCCGACACTCTTGGTGTTACTGACCTTATCGAATACAAGATTGAGGTGACTGATTCGATTCCGGTCCGATTTCCACCTTATAGGCTGTCTCCACCCAAAATGAAGGCTTTGAAGGAAATCATAGACAGATGTTGAAAGATGGTATTATTCGGCCCTCTAAGTCGGTGTATTCATCGCCTATTTTTCTTGTTCCGAAACCCCAAGGTGGCTTCAGGCCTGTGATTGATTATAGGGCTCTCAATCGGAAGGTGGTGTTACAATCTGTGCCCCTTCCAGACCTTCACTCTTGTTTCTCATGGTTTCGAAAGGCTAAGTTCTTTACCATCTTAGATCTTAATCAGGCTTATAATCAGATACCTCTGGGTGAAGAATCTAAACGTCTTACAGCGTTTGCCACAGATTGGAACTTGTATGAGTACAACCGCGTGCCTTTCGGGCTCCCCACGGGAGCAGCTGTGCTTACGAGATTGCTGGATAGGGTCTTCTCTGACATCAAATTCGAGTACCTATACCATTATCTTGATGATGTCGTATTTTCTGAGACCTTTGAAGAACACCTTGATCATCTGAAAGAGGTCCTTAATCGTCTTCGTAAGGCAGGGTTAACAGTTAAGCTGTCCAAAGTCGCTTTTGCTAAGCCTTCTATGTCATTTCTAGGGCACATTGTGTCGCCCGATGGTGTCGCTGTAGATCATTCTAGAACACAGGCCATCCGTGATTTCAAACCTCCCAAGCACATCAAAGGTATCGCTAGGTTCATTGGTATGCTGAATTTCTTCAGGAAATTTATTCCAAATTTCGCCAATAGAGCGGCGCACTTGAACTTACTTCGTAGGAAAGGCATCAAATTTGAGTGGGGACCTTCTCAACAAGCCGCTTTTGAAGATCTCAAATTAGCTCTGTGTAATGCCCCTGTTCTGGCAATGCCTGATTTCTCGGAGAAATTCATCGTCCAAACCGACGTGTCGTCATCAGCGGTGGCAGCAGTCCTTCTTCAAGAGACTGAACTAGGGAGGCGACCCAACGCCTATGCATCTAGGACACTATCGGCCCAAGAATCCAAGTATTCCATCTATGAACTTGAGGGTATGGTTGTCTTGTTTGCTCTAGAAAAGTTCTGCCTCTATCTGGAACATGTCAAGTTCGACTTGGAGACTGATAACCAAGCCTTAAGCTGGGTCTTAGCTAGGCCGCGTCGTACTGGTCGCATAGCCCGCTGGGCCATCAGAATTTCTGCCTTCCAATTTGACGTTAGGCATATTAGAGGTACTGAAAATGTTGTGGCAGACGGACTAAGCCGTATGTTTTCTAATGATGTAGAGCCCCTTGAACAGGAAGACTGTTCTTCACTTCCCGAGTCCATACCTGCTGGCGTAAATGCCATACTAACGGATGCTCCCATGTTGTTTAGGGATCTTGCAAAATATCAACGTGAAGATCCGACGCTGGCCCCTATCATGGAAACCCTTTCTTCTGGGGAACATGTCGTCCCTTATGTATTGAGGAATGGTGTTTTATGTTGCCCGTCGAGGCATGATCAAAAGATGAAAGTTGTAGTTCCAGCTGTTCTTGTACCAATGATCTTCAAGTACTACCATGAGACCCCATTAGGGGGGCATTTAGGCATCTTCAAAACTCGAGAAAAGATCCGAGAAATGTTCATCTGGAAAGGTATGGACAGCGAAATTCGTGAATTAGTAAAATCTTGTAAATCTTGTTGGCTTAGTAAACCCTCCATGTCCACTAAGCAAGGGCTCTTGTCTCCTCATCAAGCGTCACGTCCCATGGAACGACTCTATATCGACTACGTAGGACCCTTCCCCCAGTCAAAGGGAAACGCCAACAAATTCATTTTGGTGTGTGTAGATGGTTTCACCAGATTTTCTTGGTTATTTCCAACTAAGCTGGCTACCGCTCAGTCCACCATTTCTTGTTTAAATTCCATCTTCGCTTCTTTTGGTCCGTGTCAATATATTGTTTCAGATAATGCTAAAGCTTTTACATCCAATCTCTTTCGTAAATTCTGTTTTGATCTCTCCATCTCTCATGTGACTACCTCTGCTTACTATCCTCAACCATCTCTAGCTGAACGGGTCAATCGTAATCTGAAGTCGGCTCTTATTGCCTATCATCACGATGATCATTCTAGGTGGGACACGTCCCTGCATTGGTTAGCTTTTGCTTCGAATTCGGCGGTTCATGAATCCCATAAATTTACTCCAGCTTCTTTGATGTTCAAGTTTGTACCCAACACGCCGCTCTCTAACATTTGGTCTCTTAATGATATTCTACCTGAAGCAATAGATCCAGATAATATTAGAGATCTTTGGAAGAAGGCCAAGGCCAATCTTAAAATTTCTCATGAAAAGGTTAGGGAAAGATATGATTGTGGACGGAGGCCCACCAACTTAAAAGTAGGAGACCAAGTTATGGTCAAGAATTTTGTTCCCGCGGGCAAGCTTGCACCCAGATTTCACGGGCCGTGCACCGTCTTGGATTTTTTAACGCCGGTGACATTGTTAGTGAGCAATCCAGCCACCAAGAGAATCTTAAAAAAAAAAAAAAATAAATCATGTCATAGCACACCGAACGCAAAGATACAGTAGTTCTGTAGATCAGAACATTGTGGTGAGACTTTTTTTTTTTTTTTTACCATCAGTATTTCAGGTGGTGGGTGGGAAAGGTTTAGATAACAATTTCATTTATCAGAAGCATAAAATTGTAACTGTACCTGAAGAATGTACCAGAATCCCAAGGCAAGTTGACTGCAAGTCTCCTGCACTGGATATGCACCAGGACTATTGCTACATTGAAGGATCACATGTATAAGCCGTAACACATTATTCTTGCTCTCGTCTTCAGTTAGAAGAGCATCCAGCAGAAGTCGAGAATGACTTTCAGCAGTTGCAATGAATAGGCAATACACACTCGATACCAATTCCTGACAACAAACAATGAAGACTACTGTAAATTATAAAGCAACCCTAAGAAAGGTAATTTGTTCTTTGCATGGTGTTTATTGCTCAAGGAGCTCAAAGTATGAATCCACAACCTCAAATAGCAAGGGAATTATAAATATATCTATATAAAAGAAACAGAATTAACCCTCTGTGTTCCCCAATTGGAGTCAAATAAAATTGCTAATATGCAGTTCAGGTCCTATGTTCGACCTCTCCAACCTAACTTTAAATTTAGATTTTCCATAAATTTGCGAGAAGATGGCGGATATGCTTTGCATTGTTAAAAACAGTATATAGCATAAACACTCCTCAGTATAATGCTGATATATGTGATTCATTTGTTTCATGTTAGAAGTGTAACCTCTGGAAATATGCGTATATGGAATAATGTTTACATTCTATAGCAATATGACATCTACTAGCTGCTGCATGCATACCGACGATATTTACAAAGCAGTTATACGACGGTAGTGATTTCGATGTTGATTTCTCATCTCAATGGGACATTACATATCACTGATGCATGAGAGCACAAGGAAACAAAGGATTACTCTTATGATCAGACAGGAAAGTGAGAGGTAGTAGAAGGGTGACATAATTTTTCTGTGGAACCAGTCCACGGAACCCCGGACTCCAACAAGTGCTTCCAAAACTACCACACGACGCAAAAATATTGCTACGGGTGTTGAATGATTTACAATATACATTTTTGTACATATTTACTACTTTCAAACTGTTAATTGTGTCAAATATCTGTCTGTGTATTCTTTCTCAAATTCATCTGATTTTAAATTGTACCTGCAAGGGATGAGAGTGAAAATATAAATTGACTCCAAAGGGCTAACACATTTGAAGCTGCTTAGGTCATTTAAACAAAATCTGATAAAATTATATTTTATGCTAAAACAAATTATTTATTACATCTATTGTAATATATAGTATATACATTGTTTATGGTTGCATTTCAAAGTGCACAATTAGTTTCCTTATTGAAAATATGAAAAGTTGCAAATAACTTGAGAGTATTTCAATCTGAAGTTGAAGCATTCACAGCATACCTAATTTACATTAACATTCCCAAAATCATACATCAATACAATTTTATATGTCATTTTTCTAACTGGGTACTTTCCATCCACTCCTAGAAATGTCATAATATCATTATGAATCTCAGACCATCTCCATTTAAAACAAACTTTTAGTCCTGGTAATAATTCCATAAGAGCAACAGACCTGAAGTCCATCACAAACAACTTCTGATTAATAATCAATTTATCTCTGATTAATTAAACTTCCCTCTTATCCTACAATGAAAGTTACAGAACAGAGCAAGAACATGGGCCTGTACATGAATATCAACAAGACCAAAATTATGACAACAGGTTTACCGACAAACATTATGATAAAGAATGATTTAATCAAGGAGGTGAATAGTTTCTGTTTGTTGGGATCCACCATCAATAGAAGTGGCTCAAACAGTCCAGAAATTTGCCGAAGACTTGTCCTTGAGAGCATATCAAAACCTGGATAAGATCTTCAATTGTTCAGATTCATCTTTGCATACTAAAGTCAGAATATGGTTGTGAAAGCTGGACCATAATGGAGCAAGATATTAAGCACATTGATGCATTTGAGCTCTGACGTTGGAGAGGGATATTACGTATACCTTGGACAGCCAAGAAAACAAATGCAACATGAACATGTCACTGAATGATCTGAAGTACCAGTATATGGTTGAAGACTGAAACATCTGGAGGCAGTCCCACCCATGCAGTCACCAGGAGTTGACGTTGACTTGATGGCACCTGATTATCATAATCATAATCATAATAATCATCATCATCATCATCATCTTGCCTACCACATAATACTAGATAACAAACTCATGGTGGAAAAAATTAAAGTGGCACCATATGCAAATTGAAAATGAAAACACTTGTATAGAATGAGATGCGTTAAGAGAGGATAAAATACAGTATTTACTCGCGTATTAGATCCCCTTCTTTTAAATATATATTTACAGCCAAAAGAGTAAAGGGGGGTCCAATATGCGATAATCTCAAATATTGTACAGTGAACACACAACTTCTAGACTATAAAGAGCTATAAATTGTACATGTAAACATTCTACATTATTCTTTAACAATCTTTGAATGTATTTGAATTATACTGGCTATTTTCATTGGAAGGCAGTATTTCTAAATGTAAAAGACAATAAATGGTACGCGTGACTTTTAGGCCTACATATAAAGTAAATATGGTCAGTTTGAGTTACTCATATCATGTCATTCGTTTCAACTCATTAATTCCTCTAACGAGGTTGACGTCAAGTAGGGCATACGGACATAAAAACTCGCTGCAAAGATTTGTTTCACTTCATACTCGGCCCCGTATGGAAAAGGGTATCATATTATCATATTATGTAATATTGAAATAAAAAACTTAATGACTAGTCATTTTTCTCTGTCAGTTGAGTAGTAGGCCTCCCACACAGTAAACCTGAGTAACCCTGATCACTGCTTTCATTTAAATTATCGTCATGTGCCACCAACTTCCCTGCTACTGGCGTGTCATCATTCCAAATGATGTCATCTTCACTGCTATCTCGTCAGCTATACATTGCCATTGAGAGCATTCGATGTCCCATCTTTTTGAAACCTTTAAAAATAGTTTTGTTCCTGACTATAGAGTCCAAAGAGTGAGAATCTATTGCCAAATGGTTTCTGGAGATGGGCTCTGATATTCCCAGTTGGTGATGTGTAGCAGAAGCCACTCCATCCGAATAAAGCCCTGCTGTAGAAAGCGTACCAAACCACCAGCTGTTAACTAGCGTGTGTTACGAGTTATACTTCCGAATGTAATACATAGTGACTGGAAGCATTCTTTGGATAAATGCGGCTGTTGAAAGCGAGACCTTACTTTTAAGTACACTACAGGCTTGCTCTCTACATTTATCACATCAAGATTTACTTAAACAGCTGTAAATGAGATAAGAGGCCGCATTGTTTAGGTTAGGTATACGTATCAAGTGCCCAGATAGTGTCAGAAGTTCCACGACAGAAAGAATTAAAAATAAATAATAGGAAAGTTTGCCTCATTTATGGATATGTACAGGTGTGGCGGTAATGTGTTTTATTATCATAATGTTTAATTTTGTACGTTCATTGTCTTCATTTTGTACGTTTGTTGTCTCCATTTTGTATGTTTGTTGTCTCCATTTTTTTTATTAACGTATAGTATGATTTGTTTGGCATCTCTGAAAATTCATGAAAGTAGTTAGTGGGGATGTAAAAATAATAATATTATTATTATTATCTGTTAGGTACATTGGCGAGTAAAACAACTGTTATGATTGGATTGCTTTTATAATGTTTTAAACGTACTTCTCTCCAAAAATTATGCTTATTGGCCCAAGTTACGAGATATTAAACGATCAGTTTGTTAATGATCTCGCCTGCTATATTAATAGCAACAACCGTGAATATTTCTCAACTAAAGTAAATTAGTTTCCTCATTCCGAGGTGGTGCAGCTCTTTTTACGCACGCCCCCAATGGAGGGAGTTGCATGAACCATTTTTACCGCATATGAAAATTCCTGCCATTCTTAAATCTCTGGCAGTACAGTACCAGGAATCAAACTCACACCCCCGAGAATGACAGCTAATTGTACAGCACGCTGGCGGAATTCTTAACTACAAAAAACAGACATCAAACTGATGCGTGCTTGCAATGTGTGGATGAGACACGAAAATATTTACCTATTTGTGCGACGTCATCAGAGCTGCAGTAGGTCTACGCTAAGGAGGCAGAAATTACTTAACTACGAAACACAGATGAACCGCATAACTATGACGCGTGTTTGTATTGCGCGGGTAGTACAGATGAAACTATTCACTGATCTGTGTGATGTTGGAGTTCCAGTAGGGCTTGTACCCACTTTGAAGCAGAATCGTTGTTCTTCTCTGACGAATTACGCTGCAAGACTTATCTTTTTCATTTTCTCTGTCTCAAAAAACCAGGGTGGTCTAATACATGAGTAAATATGGTATTCAGCCTATTTTACAACTAGAACATATTGGGACAATATCGTAAACTTTTTATCAAGATTATAACAAGAGGACATTTTAAGATTGTCACGCTAAACTGCATTTTCAAGAACTTTCTAAGCATTCATGACTTGCCTTCCATAGTTTTTGTATCAGTTCTAGAAATATTTAAGATGTCATTGTCAATTGTTCAAGCCAGGTTGGCCCAATGTGGGCTGAAACATGTACTGGAAGACAAAACTTTCACATGACAAATTAATATACAACTGTAGTGTAGGTTTTATTTTATATTGAAAGGTGGATGAATAATATAAATTATCTTAAGAGTTGGAATTTATGATTTGTAAGTCAATATGGAACTATCACAAGGTTTAAAGGTCAAAAAAATCAATTTAAAAAGGAGGTCACTAAGCCTCACCTTATACCATATTTCCTCCCACAGGATCCTACAAGCTACAAAGAATCTTTGGAACATTTGGAACATATCACTCGCCAGAGAGATGGGCAATTTCCACTAATGTTCTGCAACTTGGAGAGTCCTGTTTTTTTCACGGCTGACCTCCATACTGATAATTTATGAATAACAGGCATCCAAATAATTGCTCATTTTGTAACCTTCCTCTAAATTCACATTGTTTGAGTGTTTATCTCTACAGCCTCAGACTTTTTTCTTTTCATTTCAATATGGTGCTTAAAATGTTTGTGAGCTTGCAGCTGCGATCAACAGTATTCTGTAAGAAGGAATCAGTTCCCAGACAAAACTATCTTTACATTGGTCTGTTTTCAGACTAACTTTGCTTTACGGGAGCGAAAATTGGGTGGACTCAGGAGATCTTATTCATAAGTTAGAAGTAACACACATGAAAGTACAAGAATGATTGCTGGTACAAACAGGTGGGAACAATGGCAGGAGGCTACTCGGAATGATGATATAAAGGCTAATTTAGGAATGAACTCGATGGGTGAAGCTGTATGCATAAACCGGCTTTGGTGGTGGGGTCATGTGAGGCGAATGGAGGAGGATAGGTTACCTAGGAGTATAATGGACTCTGTTATGGAGGGTAAGAGAAGTAGAGGTATACCAAGACAACGCTGGTTAGACTCAGTTTCTAACGATTTAAAGATAAGAGGTATAGAACTAAATGAGACCACAACACTAGTTGTAAATCGAGGATTGTGGCGATGTTTAGTAAATTCACAGAGGCTTGCAGACTGAACGCTGAAAGACATAACAGTCTATAAGGATAATATATGTATGTATGTATGTATGTATGTATGTATGTATGTATGTATGTTCAATATGGTGGTGATGGAACGTCTGGCCAGGATACCCTGCTACGGTAATGGAGTAGACCGTACTGCCAGCAACTCAACACCGAGGGTTGGGCAGACACCCTAAAGGAGCCAACGGCTTTGGGCGGAAGAGCTCCCTTAGGAGGGTGATGGCCCTTAGTGAAGGAAATGTCACTAAAATCCATCAAATGAAGGGGTCAACAGCTCCAATGGAGACGGAGGACAACAAATCCCAACGGTAAAGGAGGTGGAAGAACTGCCTTAAAAACCGTTCCCCAAGAAAGTCAAGTAACCTATGCATGATGCAAACTTACGAAATAACTACTCCAGGTGGTAAACGGAAACGTCAATCCACCACAGCAGTATGCCGTGCAACTGGGCCTAAAGATTCTGGAGAGCCCAGAGAGCATGCAAGAAGGAGTCGGAGCCTTTTACTGTTGACCCATCAACTAACAGCAAATTGAGACCAAAACGAAAATACTTCTCTGGTACACTAAATATTAATACACTTCTGAAAGTTGGAAAACTAAAAGAACTAATCAAAATTCTAGATGACTGGAAAATCTTAATACTTGCTCTTCAGGAAACCAGATATACAGACAGTAATATGTTAGACTCAGAAAATTAGAGAATATACAGTAAAACCTCGTTAATTCGAAGTCGTTGGGACGCAAAAATCGGACTTTGAATTACATGATTTCCAATTAACCGCCAACACGTACCTCGGAAATGCCAACCCTTGCGGCCTAACAATATATTCTAAGACCCGTTACTGCATGCAGTTAACCTTGATTCACAGTTTAAAGCTCTCAAATATCATGGAAAAAACTATTTCCATATGTATACAACAAGATGCATTTACAGTAATCAAATAATGCACTTGAATAACTCGCCGGCAAACATAACCTCACGCAATCGAATCAAAAGAAAGAAAACATGATTGAAAGACGAGGAGAAATCTATTCTGGCACCCCTGTGCAAGTGCTTTATTAATTGGATTACTGTACTGTATGCATTTTTGATGCCTTGTGCTTGCACGGAAGGTACCCGATGTCCTTAAAACATCGCGGCTTATCGAACTTTCCTATGACGAGGGGAGAAAGTCTCTCGCTTCCGTCCACATTACAACAACAGTACAGTGACTATACTTGTACGATTTCCCGCCATGGCATTTCTAAGACCCATTAATGTATGCAATCACTTTGATTCTCAGTTTAAACTTTTCAAATGCCATGGCAAACACTATTTCAGAAATTTATCCAACAAGGTGCATTTACATTATTCAGATAATGCTCTTGTATAAAACAATGACAAACATAACCTCACGCAACGAAAGGAAGAAAACAAGATTCAAAGACGAGCAAAAATTATGCTGGCTACCCTGTGCAAATGCTTTATATTTTGGATTAGGCCTACTGTACTGTCTGCATTTTTAGATGCCTTGTACTGGTATGGAAAGTGCCCGACGCCCTTCAACATCATGGCTTTTAGAACTTTCCTATGACAGGGGAAGGAAGTCTCTCGCTTGCGTGTGCACTGCATAGCAACAACGTACATTTGCCGTCTGGCAATTCTTTCCTTTAAAACCATAAATACATTTGGCCTCAGCATTTAAAAAAATAAAACAAACGAACAATGTAGTTTCATCGGCATTGACAATATTGGTGCGTACGAATTGATTATAGGCTATAAGCCACGCTTTTTCGCCAACTGTCTGCATCGCCAGAGTTTGCGGATTCTACCTCTCCGCACACTGCCTGCTACGTGATATTGTGAATTATGGCGTTCCTAAAAACTCTGAATACAAAATAATTATGATTCCGCTCGAACATAGCAGATATGAAGCACACTGTAGACACGCCGAAGTAGGTGAAAGTGCGCAAAGTTACCCCTTCACGTTCCGGAAGACGCGTTCTTTCATGACGCGGAGAAATTTTGAGTTTAAATTACTCCGTAAAATACATTTTTTTTTTTCAAAATATAAAGGCAGTTTCGAATTAAAAGTCTGAATTTCGGTAACGGGACTGACATTGCTCTTCGAATTACGAATTATGCATATTTCGAATTAAACGATTTAAATAACATGCAAAACCGTGCCTCATGTTTCCAGGAACGAGAGCTGCTTCGAATTAGGCAAAATATTCAATTAACCGATTTCGAATTATCGAGGTCCTACTGTACAAAGGAAAACCGGGGAAAGGAATGAGGAATGATGAAGAACGTCCCCCACCTAGGAACTGATTTCATAGTACACAAGAGCATAGTGGAATCAGTCCAAAACTTCTATTCACCCTCTGAAAGACTGTCTCTCTTGACCATAAGATGTGGAAATTATGCATTAATTAATGTTCATGCTCCAATAAATGATGATAAAAGGAAAAATCCTAACAAAGTGGAAGAGTACTGGGAACTCTTGGAAAACGAAATCTACGCAATTCCTGCAGATCACGTCAAAGTGTTACTGGGAGACTTCAATGCATAAGTTGGGAGAGAAAGGATTTATAAGAAGATTGTAGGAGAGTTCCCGGCACACAAAAGAACAAATAGAAATGGAATCAGGCTTGTAGAGCTATGCAAGGCTTTTAATCTCAAACTAATGTCTACCTACTGTAAAAAGCTGAGTAGAAAACAAAAAAACCTGGCTGTCTCCAAACCCACACACCAGGGAATTCCAAATTGACACCATAGCTACCTCTGCTAAGAGCAAAAAGGAAATCCAAAATGTCAAGGTAAAAAAAGGAGCCAACATTCAGAGTGATCATTACCTCATGGCTAGAGTTTGTGATTTTTAGCATTTGCGATAAATGCGAAATATGCCGAAACTTTGTCAGTGTATGTGCCTTCATCTTATATGACCCGTACGGGTGGTTTTTAGCGGTTTTGAATTCGCGATAAAATGCGAAATTGGTTCAAAATGCGAAATTATATAATTTATGCAAAATAGATGCGAAATTCTCAGTTTTATACGAAATAAACATATATATTTTTAAAAACGATGCATTTTTCTTAAAAATAAGATAAAAATGTTGTTATTTATTTCAGGAGAAATAATTATTACGGCGCCCATTGCGATTGTAAAGCGGTAACATGCTTTGACGGACACTTCCGTCTTGGTGCACGGAACATCTATAAGTTCATTATCGCAGTTAGCTGGTCGGAGAGATTTATTCTCTTTGGTTTTCAGCCTAACCGATTGATGTCAGATGATACCTGACGCTATTTTCTCTGTGTAAATAGTAACTCTGAGCTGAAATACGGAAAATTAAAAGCACCTCATTTTGCCGCTCGTTGTAAACAATCATGGTGGCATCCAAGCGCGGCATGGATGAGTTTATTCGTAACTGGCTTGAAAATAGGATGTTCAAAAGTGGAAAAGATTCTCTGGAGAGTGAAAATACTTCTTCTTCTTCTTCTTCAAATGACAGTGATGAAAGTGATTCCGATTTCAGTTCCGAGATGATAGTGCCAATTGAAACTACGTGACAAAACCAGAATGCAACAAGAGCGAGTGAGAAGTCTAGTTTTCCTTTTTTGGGGGGGGAGTTGCTTTACGTCGCACCGACACAGATAGGTCTTATGGCGATAATGGGACAGGAAAGGCCTAGGAATGGGAAGGAAGCGGCCGTGGCCTTAATTACGGTACAGTCTCAGCACTTGCGTGGTGTGAAAATGGGAAACCACGGAAAATCATCTTCAGGGCTGCTGACAGTGGGGTTCGAACCCACTATCTCTCGGATGCGAGCTCACAGCTGCGCGCTCCTAACCGCACGGCCAACTCGCCCGTTGAGACGTCTAGTAAAATGATACTTGGAATTATGATCTTGTTGACAATAAGCCTCTTTCTGTAACATGTAAACCAGTTTTTGAAATTCACTCTATAGTGAGGAGGGGGTTGGTTAATAATCCGAAAGAAATGGACTTAGGGAATGAATTTCTAACCCCACAGTTCTGGGATCACATTACTAAGGAAACCAATGCCTATGCCCCTACATTTCTTGCTAATTTATCTGCTTCCCTTGAAACCAGTAATACCTACGAACAAAAACATTGGTTTCCTGTTACTTTAGACGAGCTAAAAGCTCACTTTGCTTTGTGTATTCTTATGTGATTAATCAAATTTATGTTAAAGTGACGAAAAAATAAATAGTATGTAAGGGAATATTTCCTTTTACGAGTATGCCAAAGGGTTAAATCATTCAATGTGTGGAATTTCTTTCACTGCCTAAAGAGCACTGCAAAGACCAGTCAATCAAACAGCAAATACACTTTCAAGCACCACGTTCATTCTCTTTGTGTGTTGACCCTTGATCTTAGTCGGTTATTCTTGACATTGGTGTTGAGTAGTAGTTCTGTTTAAAAGTACGGTAGCGATTTATTTTATTGTCTGTTAGCCATGGGTGGAAGCGAAGTGACGATCAAACAGCATGCTGAAAGTCACAAATCGGGACATTTTTATGTAAGGATACAGATGGCCTATATTGATGTGCCGACTCTGCAATCAAAAACTTGAAGAAGAAAAAAAATGTTTTGCAGGCCTTCCTTTGCCTTGGCAGCACTTCTGTCCACTTGGGCCTTTACAAACAGTGTCGATGTAGAGTTTTTTTTAGCAAGTAAAACATAATTGTAACTGATAGGCGGTCTCAAATGAAGGAGGACACCTTTTAAACAATTGGCAGGTTGTACTTAAATCATCATTGAAATTCCTCTTCCTTGTAGGTGTGTTGTACTGTGGTAAATAAATACGTTCAGAATAGTATTTTTCACTTTGAAATTGTGTTTGTAAATTTGAAAATAAGCATATTCTTGTGTGTTCGTTAATACTTCTTGCAGTCGTATGTTGATGTTTGTCTTATTTTTCCATAGTGAATTCAAAACTGCATGACGAGCAATGTGTGATTAAACAGTATGATTTTACTCCCAACTGTTGTGTGCGCAATTTAGCAAATTATGCCTATTTTTAACCAATTTGCTACAAAACGCTAAATTTGAGAAGTTTAGATGCTACAAAACGCTAAATTTGAAAATCAAAATGCTAAATCTCTGATTTTTAAATGCTATAAACCACGAACTCTACTCATGGCCATAAAAATGAGATTTGTCCCTCAAAATAGACAAAACAAGAGAACAAACAGGAGAACTAAATTTGATGTTGAAATGTTAAAAAAAAACTTGGAAGTAAACAAAAAATTCAAAGAGAAGTTAGAAAAGGACAGTGTGAAGAATTGGGAGGATCTGAGAACAAAAAATAACTAAAGTTGCACAGAAACTACGCCTTCTGAAGAGGGAAAAGAAGCATAGATGGTGGAATGAAGAATGTGAAGAGGCCATAAATGAGAGACTGACAGCCTGGAGATGGGAATTTTCAGACTTTCAAGACAGTCCAGAATTAAACTTCTAAACTATGAGAAATGTGAAGAGAAAATATGAAAGAAGTCAGCTCATGCAAATTGAAGAAGATTTCACTAAACATAATACAAGAAATTTTTACAAAACTTTCAAAGAGGAAACACAATGTGTAAAAGAAGAATTTCTTTTTTCTGTCACATATCAAGATTACCAGACACCAAGATACTGAAACAACTATTTGATTACTTTTTGAAAAATAAAATCAATAATAATTGAAGTTCAGGATGATTTGGAAGAATTGGGTATAACTCAGCAACAAATCAAAGACAGAAAAGAGAAGAGGATTTTGAAGAACAAACTAAAAACAGTTTAACGGAAACAATATGGTACTATATCAGACACACAAAGGACTTCCAGGTCGGAGAGGATGAGAAAGTTTTTTTTTTTTTTTTTTTTTTGCTAGGGGCTTTACGTCGCACCGACACAGATAGGTCTTATGGCGACGATGGAATGGGAAAGGCCTAGGAGTTGGAAGGAAGCAGCCGTGGCCTTAATTAAGGTACAGCCCCAGCATTTGCCTGGTGTGAAAATGGGAAACCACGGAAAACCATTTTCAGGGCTGCTGATAGTGGGATTCGAACCTACTATCTCCCGGATGAGAAAGTTCTGGGAGAAGAAAAAGAAGAAATTAACTCAAATGTATTGATTTTAGTGCTCCAATGTGGGCGTAAAATATGTAAATAAATAATAACAAAGAGGAAACAACAAAGTATCAACCACCCAATCTCGGTTTTAAAGAAGAAAATGGAAAAATCGGACTAACCAACAAGGATAATTGTGAAATATTGGCACGTTATTTTGAAAAACTACTGAATTGCGAAGAACCTGAAGAAAGATTAGAATTCAGTCAACCACAAACAAAAGCTAAACCCTCGGACCCACCAGATAAGAAAGAAATATATGACATACTCCAAAGTCTGAAAAACAATAAGGCTGCAGGCGAAGATTTGATTGTTCCAGAACTGTGGAAAGAAGCAGGCAGTCAAGCAAGACAGGAACTGACAAACATAACACAAGAAATATGGCAAATGGAGAAAATCCCTGATGACTGGAAGAACGCTCCGATACACCCATTATATAAGAACGGTGACAAAACAGATGTGAACAATTACAGAGGAATTTCCCTAATAGCAGTTACATATAACATACTGTCAAAAGCTCTTCATAATAGAACTGAACCAATAATAGACAAACAAATTGGAGAATACCAAGGTGGTTCAGAAAAGGCAGATCATGTGTAGAACAGATTCTAAAACTGAAAAACTATAATACAAGAGAGGGTTACAACGAACAAAAAATGCATACGATTCAATAGACAGAATTTTGCTACTGAACATTTTAGAAGAATTTGGAGTTGACACAGAAAATCAATCAATATAATTAGCCAAACTCTGACTGAAATGAAGTCCAGAGTGAAATTTATGGGAAAGATCTCAGATGAATTTGAAATAAAAACCGGTGTCAGGCAGGGAGATGGGCTTTCCCTGATTCTTTTCAATATCGTGCTGGAAAAGGTAATAAGAGTATGGGAAGAAAGACTTAAAGAAAGGGGGCTCCATCATGAGATAAGATTAGGTTCAAAGCACAAAGGGGTTGGTGTAAACTGTTTGGCCTTTGCTGATTACATAGCAATCTCTGGAAGTATAGAAACTGCCTTACAGCAAATCAACCTTCTGAAAAAAATAGCAGGAAAAGTTGGACTTCATATATATTTTGAGAAGACTAAATTCATGTCAAATTGACACAGGTTTCTTAGAGAAATAAAATGAAAAACATGTGGACTTATAGAAGATAGTCATTTGGACAATTATTATTATTATTATTATTATTATTATTATTATTATTTACTATTATTGAATATTTGTAATATTGTATTTTCATTATGGTTGGGTGATATTTTGTAACATTGAAAATTGTAAAGGGTTGTTTTCATTAGTGTCGAGTGATATTTTGTAATATTGTGAAATGTCTATTCTAGAAAAACGCTCTACGTCTTTAATATTGTGAAACTTAAACATCGATTCTAGAAAGATGTCCTACATCTTTAAGACTTTTGTAAAAGGAAGATTCTCGATAAGTATTTGCGTTTGAGAAAAAAACAGCAGTTTTGATTGGTGAGTCTGGGTGGTGGGAGGTGAGCTTCTGTGCTCTAATTGGTTACCTGGTGATCGCACCGGGGCCAGCTTCACCCTCCTTGAGAGAGCGAGAACAACTTTCGTCGTCTTTTGCTTCTCACCTGTCCAGCGAGTCAGGCGTATTCCAGCGACCCTTCCACCCAGGATGGGCTGCCTTGGGGTAAGCGCTGTTAGTTTTTTTTTTCTTTTCTTTTCACATAGGAGATTATTCCTACATGCCCAGACTCGCCACTCAATTATTAAGATGCCTTAGCTTTTCAGCTGGGCCTGCTTGTTTGATTTTGGAGACACTCCCCTTTCTTTTAATTTTGTAAATTGTGTAATTAAATGATTAATTGTATTTCCCTCCGGGGTGACCTCCGGTAACTTTGCGTCTCTTGTCGCACGCTAGTTTTTCCTCTGCCCCACACCAGAAGTGTTTTTGGTGTGGGAGTAAGTTGAACTGGGCTCTGCATCAAGTTTAAGTTTTGCTGATTTCCCCCTTGTTCCAATTATGTGGCACAATTGACTGAAAGCGCCATTAACTTTCACTTAATGTTGTATTTCTTAGTGTTGACTGAATTGACTGAAAGCACCATTAACTTTCACTTAATGTTGTATTTCTTAGTGTTGACTGAATTGACTGAAAGCGCCATTAACTTTCACTTAATGTTGTATTTCTTAGTGTTGCCATTAATGCTTTCACGGCCTGTACTTATAGACATGATACTGTATAGGCTTTTGGGCTTGTGCTACTACAACACAGTAATCAAACCAGAGAGTCTGTATGCCTCAGAATGCATGTTCTCTATGAAAGCTGGTGAAATAAAAGAGATAGAGAAAAACGAAAGAAAGGGATATATTGAGGAAAATTTGGGGGACCATTGAAAACGGCACAAGCCCAAAAGCCTATACAATATCATGTCTATTGTACTTCTTATATCATGTGTTTCCTTATTACTCTTAACCATTGTATTTTGGAAGTTTGCATTATGTTAGTGTATATCTTTACCTTAGCCTCTTTGATTTAAAGGAATAGCCCTTAGCACATTGCTTCGTCATTTTTCAGATATTGTAACTTCATTTTGTATTGATGAAATTTATTCAAATTTTATTTTGGTGTAACGTTTAAGTTGGGAGAATAATATCATAGATCAAGGGATCACCGTTGATTTTTCTTGAAATCCACAACCCACGTATCGCCATGGCCCTGGTAAGGTTTTCCCACACCCATTCCATATCTCTTATTATAGCTGTCTAAAGTTCATTATTATTATTATTATTATTATTATTATTATTATTATTATTATTATTATTATTATTATTATTTCACTTTCACTTAATCATTATCATCAATTCTTCAGTTGTAAAAGGTGGTACATTGTCTAGTTCTTTCTCGGCCTCATCATCAAGCCTCTCTGCATGATCAGGGAATAGTGTGTGTACTATTTCTTCCATGGTGGGTGGATCCATGATAGGGCTTGGTAGCATCCCGAATTTCTTCATGACAATTTTATACTCTAATCCCCATGGATTTTCATCCACTTCCTTAGACATTTCCCACCACTTGTCGGCTTTACTCTTTTTAATTGTATTTCGCAGTCTTTTCTTCATAGTCTTGTACTCTACTGAGAGAGTTTCATCGTTATGTCGTGCTCTTTGTGTCCTTCGTCTGAGTCGCAGGCATTGTTTCCTCAACTCAGCAATTTCTTCATTCCACCAATATGCTGGACGCTTGCCTCTCCGTTGTTTGATTCTGGTCATTGATGCGTCGCATGCTTGCTGAAGGAGTCTCATGGTGTGTTCCACGCATTTATTAGCAATAATGCTTCTTTTGCCTCCGTAACATGTATCCGTCATACAATCCATTCCATTCTGTATTACTTCATGAAATTTTTCTCTATCCATAGTGGCTATGTTCCATCTTTCTGGCTTGGGCGTGGTAATCCTTAGATTCGGAGTCTCTTGAAGTACACAAAAAGTGATATACTGATGATCGCTTCCAGTATATTCTTCAATTACTCGCCATTCAGTTATCCTAGATGCAATGTCTTCAGAAACAAAGGTTACAAATGGTATAGTTCCCTGACACCCTGGTCGCCGAAAGGTTGTCACATTACCAACGTTGATAACCATTAATCCCAATCTCGCGACCATCTCCATTGTACGCCGCCCTCTAGAATCTGTTTGAGGCATGTTCCATTCAACTGCTTGAGCATTAAAATCACCAGCAACAACTAGGTTAGTGTTCATCCCTTGCAGAGTATCTTCAAGCCCATCTAGTTTTGTTTTGTCTGGAAGTCAGAAATAGCCTCGTTCGGGGTAAAATAACAGCTGACAAAAATTACCTTCTCAACTTGGACCCAGACGAACCCATCTCCGCATCCTTGATTTGTAACTGAGTATTTTCCAAGGTCTGGTACCCATATCGCAGCTGTCCCTAGATTGTCTGAAAACCAGCCTGGTTGATCTCTGTCTTGATATTGTTCGCTGAGAATCAAGATGTCTGCTCCTATCTCATAGATCATCTGCGTCAATAGATCATTGGCAGTTAGACTCCTGTGTATATTGGCTTGAAGGATCTGTACCATTCACCACTGCTGTTTGGCCTTTTCTAGTGCTTCACGAAACACAATACACTTGCCTGAACCAAGAGCATGATGTCGTTTTGACTCTTCAACGCCCATATCTGTGCAAATTATGCATCGTGGATTCGCTTTGCATCCTACTGCCTTGTGACCAGCTTCTCCGCACTTAAAGCAGAGTTTACTTCTGTCCAATCCTTGACAGTTTCGTGCTTGATGCCCATATGACAGACATCTAAAGCACCGAGGAACTACGGCCCACCGTCTTACTCTGCAGTATAGCCAGCCTACTTTAATTTTGCCTATGTCTAACAGCTTTTGTGCCTCGCTATCTTCTATCTCCACGATGGCGATTTTTTGTCCCCTGCCGTTCGGATTTGTGATTGAGACCTTCAATTCTTGATTAAGATTTTCTAATTCTCGTCTTACAGCCTCCTCTACGTTGGAAATAGTGGTGGCACTGTCCATATCCCGAATTTCTAATGTAGTTCTAGGCGTCAAAACCTTTACTTCGCCATCATGTCCAAGAGCGCCTTTAAGTGATTTATTAAAATTGTCTCTATTCTCCTTTTCCGTGGCCTTATTAAATTCAAGGAGAACTGCTCCAGACATAGTTTTCCTGATCGATCTAACACTGGCGCCACTGTCTTCTGGGTTCACCTTGCTGCGGATATCCTTCACAACATCTGCAAAAGTCTTGCCATTCATCGGTTTAATGAGTACGGCTTCTGGGCGGCTTCTTATAGTTGAACGTTTCCGTTGCTCGTTCTTTCTAACAGTTTCAGATACCGGTACTGGTTCAGGTTGAGTACCTTCATCTTCATCTGCCTTCTTCTGCCTTTGTTCCCTCTTCTTCTTCTTCTTGGATAACGCTATTTCCCAGTTATCCTGTTCTACGTTTCTGTTTGTGGTGCTCTGTTCTACTTTCTCTTGATCGGGCAAATCCTTTTGCATTAATGCCCTAGTTGCTTTCCAAGCTTTTCTGTGCGTAGATCCCGCATCTAGGGCTTCCTCCAATTTCTTTAAACCTTGCTGAATTTCAATCTTCATATTTTTCTGCTGAATTGCAAGAATACTTTTCAACAGGCCCCTGGCGATTTCCAGTTGTTCTTCCTCTTTTAGCATATCCTCCATAATTTGTTGAGTGATATCAAGCCTCAGATTCGTTTTCACATTCTGCTCAATACTGCTATTGCATGTATCATGCGTGCGCTCCACGTCCATGATATTGTGGCCATGTTCCATAGATGCTGGATTCAAATCCACAGTCGCACTGGATTCCAGCTCCGGGACCAGGTGGCAGTCTACGTAGAAAATATTCTGCGTCAGAAGAAGAAGGACCTGGACGATTACGACAGACAGTAAAGCAGAAGAAGGAAGATGAAGCACAAGATGAATTAAGCACGACATCCGCCCTGAAGTAATGCGAGAGCGGTTTCCGGGGCGGAGATAAACGTCGTGGGAAAAGGGAGTGTGGTTTTAAGTGGGTGAGAATCTCCACACACTTGTTGAGTGCGGACCCTCACAAGCGTCTTATGAAAGATTTTCCACACTCCCTCGCAAAAAAAAAAAAAAAAAATTATTATCATTATTATTATTATTATTATTATCATCATTGTCATCATTATCATTATTATTATTATTATCATTATTATTATTATTATTTCTGTACTGTGCGTTATGTAGCCAGTTACCGGTTATGCGTTGAACTGGAAGCTGGTTACACAAATATTAGGGATTCACCCACGGTGCATAAAACAGAGTAGGGAAAATCAACAACGTTAATGAATTTAAATACCTAGGTGAAATAATTCAGGTTAATGGATTCAATAAGGAAGCAAACAGATCAAGAGCAAGAAAACTGGAACTACTGTAGCATACCAACTCACTAAAGATACCTACAATAAGAAGAATCTCTCAAGGAAAACTAAAATCAAACACTACAACACAGTAATCAAACCGGAGAGTCTGTATGCCTCAGAATGCATGTTCTCTATGAAAGCTGGTGAAATAGAAGAGAGAGAGAAAAAAGAAAGGAAAATATTGAGGAAAATTTGGGGAGCATTGAAAACAAAGGAAGGAGAGTTTATACATAGGAGGAATAAAGATCTATACAAGAATGAAGAAAATGAAAGGCTGTTAGACACGATCAGGATGAGGACAATTAAATGGTTTGGTCACATAATGAGGATGGATAACAGTAGATTGACAAATCAAGTGTTTAACCATGTTTAGAAGAGCAAGAATGGCAACCATCCAAGGTATAAAAAAAGATATGACTGAGACTGGAATAACAGACGATGTAATACACAACAGAACAACTTTCAGAAGGTTGATACAAAATATCAAGGGTTTCCAGGTGAAGGAAAAGAGGAAAGGTATTAATAACATCTGGACACAAGAGAGGAGGAAACAGCAAAGTGAAAGGATGAAGAACTATTGGAAGTCAAGAAAAGAAGGATTAAGATGAATGCACAGGGTTAATTTCTGTGGTCCTTAAATGGCCAAAATTGAAGAGGAAGAGGAAGAAGAAGAAGAAGAAGAAGAAGAAGAAGAAGAAGTAGAAGTAGAAGAAGAAGAAGAAGAAGAAGAAGAAGAAATGAAGATGACAACTACTGCTAACCTGGTGCAGCCGTTGAATGTTCATTTTACCAAACAAAATTTCTTGGTTTGTTTCAGAGGAATGTTTGGTTACAGCTGAAATTTCTATGTCTTGGTAAAAAGTATTACCCCATCTTCTTGGAATCGGAATCAAACAGAGAGGAATGCTATCAACTATCACAACATTCATCCCATTTGTAGGCCTTTAGAAATGTTAAACTGAAATGGAATACAGTATAGCAAAGCAGCGTAAAGCCTTATGCATATTTTCATTTTTCATTTGAACAACATGTGTACGTAAATATCAAACAGAATAAAAACAATATGTACTGTGACATCACCTGATCATCACCCGCTCGCTGGATGATCTCATGTAGAGGAAGTAATCGTCCCATCAGTTGCAGACAAGTAGCTGGATATTTATGGGTATCAGGATGAGTAGCCATGTTTGTAAGAGCTTCCAGGGCTGATTCAGGGACTCTGTAGGACAAATATTACTCAAATCATTTATTTTCAAAATTTATGTTATTCTACAGTTCAGAAATTGTTCTTAGTCAACTCTGCTATTATTTTAAGGAACCAAATGTTAAAACCATTCAAACTTAGGAGGAAAACTCCAGAAAAATATCATAAGACAAACATCAGTTCAAAATAATGAATGGTGAGTGGCAGTAGCAGGAGAAGGTATTGTTAAATAAAATCTTTCTAACCTGGTAAATAAGCTCATCTAGAGTTTCTATGCACAGCAACTTTTCACTCAAAAATTCAATAATTCACAATTGTTTTCTTTTTTAGGGTTTTTTTTTTTTTTTTTTTTTTTTTTTTTACAAGTTGCTTAGGGTCTTACCGACACAGGTCTTATGGCGATGATGGTATAGGAAAGGCTTAGGAGTGGTAAGGAAGTGGCTGTGACCTTAGTTAAGGTACAACCCCAGCATTTGACTGGTGTGAAAATGGGAAACCATGAAAGACCATCTTCAGGACTGTTGACAGTGGGGTTCAAACCTACTCATTCCTGAATGCAAGCTCACAGCTGCGCGCCCCTAACCACATGTCCAACTCCCTCGTATACCTATAATTCTTAATTTTGCTGCTATTTTAAGAGCATGTTTGTAGTAAAATAAAACCTTAAAGAAAATATATCTGTCCATTTTTTGGTTGTAGTTGACAGCTGTTTATCTTCCCATCAAAGAAGTTTGTCTAAATTGAGGACCAGGGGTAGAATACTTGTCAGGTGGCCATGTGTTTTTCAAACTTAAAATATCCTAAATATTATCCTGCTTTGTCCATACAACTCAGCATTACAAAATTTTAGAATAATGTTAAATAATACACTGCAGCAGATTTCAAACATACTATCAGCACAACAGACAGCTATAGAGTAAGAATGGGACACAGTGGACAAGATTATCACAGTCATCTGTGAAAACAATCAGTTTTTTTAAGAAGGAAACGCATGACTGACAGCATGGGTACCATCTTCTGGTTCGATTTATTGAATTTCAAGAAAACAAATGCTCACCATTATATCCAAAACTTCACAAGATCCACTGTGCAATATGCAGTAAATGTCCTAAAAAGATTATTCTTCAACACAATAATACTCGCTCCGCTCAGTTCAACAAGAAGGAAATTATAGGGGGAAAGTTCTACCACGCCCTGCCTACAGTCCTAACATGTACCATCTCACGATTATCCTTCAGGTTTCGTGAAAAAAATATATTGAATTTCAACACATAATTGTAACACTTTTAATGCCAAAAGTTTTCAAAAATCGTAGCGTGCGATCATTACGTGAAGAATTTTTAATACCAGTATTTGTATCACTCAAAAAATGAATTTATAACTAAACTGTATTTGATACACGTTTAAGGTGCACGTAACACTCGCCATACTGTCCATAACTGTTCAGTATTATTGTATTAAAGTTCTTTTCTACGAACAGGTCAAAAACAAAATAAAATAAAACAAAACTTAAATTCTCAAGCACACATGTCTGCAGTAATCACATCACTCACGAGAGGGGAGCTCTTAAGAAACAACAGGCACCATACTCCCAGGAAGGATAGTTGATTGCTTTAGGAATATAAAAGAATTTGAAGTATATGAAGAAGTACATCGACTGAAGATTCAATTAAGAAAAGCGGACATTGTAATCATCGATAGGAAGTCCAACAAAGGCATTATTATTGATCCAACAGTCAGATACGAGCAAGATAAAAAACAGTCCACAGAAATTGATACAGAAAAGAAGACGCACTGTGAACCTTGCTTTTGTGACTTGGGACAGAAGTACAAAACACAATCACAAATTTCTCCGTTAATATTTTCAAATGGTTTCTGTTCAACTAGTAATGTTCTACAAGACATGTCAACTGTGATTTTGAAAGATTCCCTCCAAATTCTACAAAATCATCTGTATAAATTAGAGTAATTCAAATACAGTATTACCCCACATTTGCATTCCCGGCTTTTACGTTTTCCTATATTTTACAATATTTTTTGTTGGTCCCCTGAGATTTCCTATGCTCACAATGTATTAAAATCCTCAAATTTATGTTTGCGACATTTTATGCTTCCTGCCATTTACGCCACGACAAGCCGTTCGAGAGGAAAAAAATTGAGGCAAAATGGCGTTGCAACTAACCTAAAACACTTTGAATAACCATGGCATGACGACCAAATCAAACAGCCATGGTCTATAATAACTCTTAGAACTCTCAGTATTGAACTTCCGCTTAACTAACGCAGCGCATTCTTTGATATCAGGTGTTTTCCACAACGTCCTAAACCTAATTTTCAAATCCGACAACGAGTTGAATTAACTCTCTAAATCTCACATACACACAAACTTTCCACCATAATCCTATGACTTTTGAATGCAAGTAAACAAACACCCAATAGAAATCAAAAACCTGTATATTACCGCACACACAGTATCTGGTCATATCCCGGTTGTCCATTCATCAAAAAAGCTATCAAAGCCCACTATATTGCAAGCAAGCACCTCCGGCTTCCACAACAATCGCAACAACAAATCCCGTCGCTATTAGCACTCAACCTCATCCCTTTTGCCAACCATCCCCACCACTGAACTACTCAAAACCCTTCTCGCACTGCTAACCAGTTCCACTTAACCCCATCGCCCCCCCCCCCCCGCACAGTAACACTGCATGCCCGAACACCAATTGAAGCATCCCTCATAGTTAGCACCCTCCCACCCTCCATGCCGAAGGTCTCATACTAAGCCACCACCATATTTCAATTGCTCCACTATCGTCTCTTCTTACCCTCCGAAATACCGGAATTTTTACCAAAAACTTACCAAACAGTCTATGCCCAAAAGGGCTCCATGTTAAAATTGAGATAAAGGACCCAATGAGGTCAGGGATCTCATTAAAATCCACCACCATCCAGCCCAACAAAACTGCAAAGGAGGAGGAGGAGGAGAATAAGAAGAAGAAGAAGACATCAGGTGTTTGCTTTACTGCTAAGTAGAGTATAAGCCACAAGAAGGAGATGTTATCAAATGATTCAGTGTTTGTCTTACCCAAGTTTGTTATTTCACGGTTATTGTTTTACACTTGCGAACTTCCTTTCCCGTTGTGTATATTTGTTAATCCTTCTTTGTTATTGCTTTACTGTTTTCCTGCTAATAATGAAAAAAAGACAGAAAGAAAAACTTTCACTATGGATGAGAAAGTTTGAATATTAGAAGAGGTTGATTCGCACTGCAGAACAAGTGTTTCATTGGCATGCGAACTGCCGCTTCCTGTATCCATGCTGAATACAACTGTGAAAAACAGAGGAAGCATTACATCAAGTGCTTCAGAATGCGAACCAAACTCCAAGAAACGGAAGTATGTGTCACACTGCAAATACGAGAAAATGGAAAAAATTGTAAAAAGTTGGTTTGAACTTCATGAGCCGCAGGCATTCCAACTGATGGTGTGCTCTTAAGGGAAAAGACACTTAAAGTGGCAAACAATCCTGGCATTGAAAATTTCAACGCATCGAATGGCTGGATCGACCAATTTAGGAAAAGGTATAACCTAACCTATAAAACTGTTTGTGGGGAACCTAATGCAGTTAGTGATGAAACTTTGGGAGAATGGCTCTTTAGAAGATTGCAGGAGCTGACCAAGGATTACGAACCCAGGAACATTTTTAACCTAGATGAAACTGGACTGTTTTTCAGTGTGTTGCCCAGCAAGACTTTGGCATTCAAAGGAGATAAATACCATGGTGGGAAAAACAGCAAGATGAGGCTCACAGTGATGTTGGGAGCGAATGCTGATGGCTCTGAGAAGCTCCACCCATATGTGATAGGGAAATCTAAAAAGCCTCGCTGCTTCAAGAATGTGCGATCATTACCTACTGCTTGTGATGCCAACCATAAAGCTTGGATGACCTCAGATCTTTTCCAACAGCAGTTAATTGCTCTGGATTCAAAAGTGAGTGCGCGAAATAGGAAGATCCTTTTCATCGACCGTTGTCCTGTATATACCGTGGATGTTAATTTGAGGAATGTACCGTTAGAATTTCTGCCTGCTAACTGCACAAGCAAGCTACAACCTATGGATTTAGGGGTTATTCACTCCTTTAAGTCACTTTATAGGAAGAACCTGGTGCAGCGAATTTTATTCCTTATGCATGCTGGAAAGGATCCATCATCATTTAAAGTTTCAATCCTGGATGCGCTTCACTTCATTGCAAAGTCTTGGAAAGCCGTGAAGCAGACTACCATCTCAAATTGTTTCTTGAAAGCAGGATACCTGAATCTCAGCTGCAAGAAGAAGAAGAAGAAGAACTGCTACCTGATGTATGGAGAATGTTGCAATCAGACTGCACTACTGAAGATTTTCTTCAGGCAGATGATTCTGTGATCACTTCAGAGGAAAGAAGTATGGAGGAATTGGTTGCTGAGCAAATAGCAGCCGAGTCTCGCACCAGTGACAGTGACGAAGCAAAGGAAGACAGTGAAATGATGCCTACCAGTGCTGATGTAAGTGCAGCAGTGGATGTTTTACGCAGGTATCTGTCATCTGTAGAGGGGGGTGAAAATAATTTTCATAACCTTTATGACCTTCAAAAACAAATAGAGGTCATAAGAAACAAGAAGTTTAAACAGAGATCGATCCTGGACTATGGGTATTTCGGTAGGAAGCAGTGATTGTGTAGTTTTCCGTCTGGAATAAATTTGTGTTCATGTTGTAAATACAGATACAATAGTAGCAATTAAAATGTTTTATTCAGAGAAAATATTGCATCTTAGATAATTCTATAGCCATTCTAAAAAAAGTAACTACTGTATATAAAAAGAATATATTACACAAATTTTTAACCACCTACCGGTAACCTTCTCCTGAGCAAAGGATGAGCAGAATTACAAAGGCAGTGTAGTCAGCAGTTAATACAGTACAGTAATTAACTTATATGGAACTTTATTTAAGGTAAGTACAGTAAATCGATTTAGATTGAAATACTCTATAAATTAATAATATGCATTTGTGTAACATTTACCTCCTTTTCCAGAGCATTTTTATATATACCTGTACAAGGTAATTTCCACGATTTTCACTTTCCCCCCTTTTACACCAGTATTCCTTGGTACCTTGAAAAGTGTAAAAGAGGGGTAATACTGTAAATAGAATCCATCAGGGCTAGCTGCCCCAAAATAATGAATATTGCAATGTTCTTAAAATTATAATGTAATTAATTAAATGTATTTTAATTTCTATTGTCTTCATAGATTAATCAGTAGGCTGAACCTTTGTGTATTAGGGCACCTATCCATAGTGGATTTTTTCTTTGAAATCAAATTAACATTTTTTCCACTCAAACATCAATATTGTTAGTATTCTCTACTGTCAGAGGCAATAATGGTGCTTAGAGTATATTAATATAATGTACTGTATATACGCAAATACTCTGCACATATTTTTCCAGAATTTAGCAAAGAAAAACTTGGGTGTGCACATTATTTGATATAAGGTTGTTACTACTTCGCTTCAGACAATGGATCCTGTTATACTATATAACATTGTCTGTGTGGTGTCAGTAGCACATTAGAGTGAAGTACGAACCACGTATTTAGTACCGCTACAATTTCTTGTAATTGCTTGTTCACGGCTAAAGAAAAGCTTAGTGTTATTGAAGATGCAGAATACACTGGAAACTACGCAGCAGGAAGAAAGTCCAATCTCTGAGAAAACTGTACTTGTGACTGACAAAAGAAAACGTTATTTTCAAAAACAAATACAGTAAAACCTTGGATTGCGAGCCACTTGGTTTGTGAGAGCTCTGCAGGACGAGCAAAATTTTAAATTAATTATACCTTGATAAACGAGCAAAGTTTGCACAATGAGTAGGACTGATCAGTAGGCTTAGTGCTACGTAAACACAACTGAGTCAACCATTTACCTCATGCAGTAGGATTGTGGGTAATCTTCTGCCAAAGTCAAGTTCAGTTAGCGTGCCTCGCTCATATAGTCAACATCCATTGAACTGCACATTCATCATCAACACCATCACTTTCATTTCTCCTTGTCCAGCTCCTGTCAAGTTGGGGTGTTGATGGCACTTTTCCACCTTTGCCTCTCCTTCCACCACTCCTCTTCAGTAACTGTATTCCAGTCCAGTCCTCTTTTTCTTATACTGTACTTGACAGAGTCCATCCATCTTGCTCTGGGCCTCCCTCTTGCTCTTTTTCCTTCTATCTTAGCCTCCAACACCTGTTTTGGTAGCCTTCCCTCCTCCATCCTTATAATATGTCCAAACCATCACAATTTATTCTTCTCCATCCTTTCACTCAGTTTTTCTACCTCTATCTCTTTTCTGATCTCAACATTTCTTACACTGTCTCTCCTTGACTTCCCTACTATACTACTTAGAAACTTCATCTCACTGGCCTAAATTTTACTCTCATTTCTTGCTGTCAAATTCAAAGTCTCTGATTCATACATTAATACAGGGGTATATGACATCTCATACATTATCTGTTTACATTTCATAGGAACTTCCCTGTTCCACACCAGGTTCCTTACATTCTGGTAGAATGTATTTCACACTTGTACCCTTCTGCTGATCTCCTTATCCAACCTGCCATCTTGCATTATTTCACTTCCCAAATATCTGAAGTATTCAACAACCTGAAGGTTTTGTATCCCTGACACTAACGATTGCTTTTCATTCTCTTTCTCCTCTTGTCATCCACAGTGTTTTGCTCTTTTCCATACTGATTTTCATACCATATTTCTCAATATTGTCATTTAAAGCCTCTAGTTGGATATGCACTTCTGTACTATTGACTCCCCAGAACACTATGCCATCCGAAAACAACAGTACTTTCATATTCCCAGTATCCAGTATTCGGGAGATAGGAGGTTCGAACCCCACTGTTGGCAGCCCTGAAAATGGTTTTCCGTGGTTTCCCATTTTCACACCAGGCAAATGCTGGGGCTGTACCTTAATTAAGGCCACGGCTGCTTCCTTCCCACTCCTAGCCCTTTCCTGTCCCATCATCACCGTAAGACCTATCTGTGTCGGTGCGACGTAAAAAACAACTAGCAAAGGAGACAATACACTTCCCTGTCTTAGTCCAGTTTGGTTTCTAAACCAGCCTGTTCCCACTGGAGTCTGAACACAACTGGAACAATTCTTAAACACTGCTTTCACTAGTTCCCTTGATTGCCTTCAACATCCATTTCTTTTCAGGTTTTCCCACACCTTTTCACTATTAACACTATCATATGCTTTCTCTAGATCAAGGAATACCAATGCCACATCTTTTCCATATTCCCACAGTTTTTTCATTCATAATCTCATGGTAAATATAGGGTCTATAGTTGACCTAACCTGTCAAAATACACTGACTGAGCAAATGTCATGGGATAGTGGAGCACTGATGCGCAGGTGTGTTGTCTGCGTACCACACACCCCCCGTGCCAGCAGCAGTTGTATAGGAGACCTTGTGAACAGTGGCTGTACATGTGACAGGTGTAACATGGAACGTCGTCGTGAGCTGACACCGTTCGAACGGGGTATGGTGGTTGGTGACTGATGGATGGGAACTGTGATTTCGGAAGTGGTGCGGGAATTCGGCTTCACACGATCAACCATGTCCAGGGTGTACCGTGAATGGTTGAATGTGAGTGTCACCGTCCACAACAGAAGAACGACCGGCCGTCCAGCCAGCCTCGATGACCGTGACCGGTGACATCTGAGACGGATTGTCAATAGTGACACACAGGCAACCGTGCAACAAATCACGGCTCAATTCAACACAGGCTGTGCTAGACACGTCTCCCAGTGGACAATTCGTAGGAACATGGGTTCTATGGGGTATGGGAGCCAGCGCCGCACACGGGTGCCACTGTTAACCCAACGTCATCGGGCACGACGACGCGCATTTGTCGCCAATCACCAGGGATGACACTGGAACAATGGCGTAACGTGATATGGTCGGACGAATCACCATTTCAACTGCACCATGCCGATGGGAGGCACCGTGTATGGCGCAGACCATATGATAAGATGGATCCCGCCTGTGGTCCAGGGCGCTGGTGTCTCTGTTATGGTCCGGGGTGCATTTTCCTGGTATGGAACGGGCCCCTAGTTGTTCTGGAAGAGACTTTGAATGGTACGCGGTATGTTGAGCTGCTCGGAGACCATCTCCACCCATTTTTGGCCTTCCAGCGCCCAGACAGTTCTGCGGTGTTTCAAGATAATAACGCACTGCAACATCGCTCCCACGTCGCCTGGGAATGGTTCCAGGAACACGCAGCGGAGATCCAACGACTGCCGTGGCCACCCAGGAGCCCCAATATGAACCCTATCGAGCATATCTGGGATGTCCTGGAACGTAGGCTCCGTGCCATGGATCCTGCACCCACGAACAGACCAGCATTGGCGGCCGCTCTGCAAACGATTTGGTGTCAGCTGCGTCCAGAGGACTACCAGGGACTTCTCGATTCTCTTCCACGGCGTCTCACTGCAGTTCGTAGGGCCAGAGGAGGCCCCATACGCTATTAGGTGACTATTCCATGACATTTGCTAAGTCAGTGTACATACTGCTCTTCTTCTAAATTTCTTTCCACCCCTTTCTCTCATCCTCCTTTCTAATATTCTCTCCAATATTTTGGCTACTTGTGACAACAGTATAATGATATAGATGTTGATTCCCATAGGGAATCTGAAATATCTGTCTCCACGGTATGTACTATCCAGCGTCTTGGTAGGTGTGCTAGGTACCAACTGATGAGCCCAACCTAGCACACGAGGGCGAAATGCTGGCAACCAGGAATGAGTTAGCTGGAAAATTTATAATGTCCAATAACGGACCATTTATATTGGTATTACAACAGTATAATTCGTCGATAATTGTCACATACCTTCCTGTCACCTTTCTTAAATACTGGTATTATTATACCTTTACACCAATCATCAGGTACAGTACAATGTCACTGTAATGAACACCAGCTTAACAAAATGTTCAGAATAACGAAAGTATTTTTAGGCCCCTTCCATCATCATCATCATCATCATCATCATCTGGGTATCCTTCCAGCGGGCCGGGTAGGACTTTTGTGGACAATATGCCTCCATCGGTTCCTGTCAATACTGAGTTTCTCTACTTTCACATCCTGCAGTGTTGTTCCTTTCTCAGTAAGGTCTGCATTTATTTGGTCCAGCCACCTTCTTCTGGGATGTCCAAAAGGTCTCCTTCCAAGTATTGTCTGGGGGTTCTAGTCTCTGCCTTCCTTTGCACATGCCCAAACCATTTCAACCGTGCAATGCGTAGTCTTTCTTCTATTGTACAGGTCACTAATGCACTCATTTCTAATTCTGTCTCCTTGTTTTTTGCATAACAGATCGTAAAAATTTCATTTCACATGCTTGCAATTTGCTGATGTTTCTTTTCAAAAACACACAGGTCTCCAACACATATGTCATGATTGGCAGGAGGTAAGATTTGAACATTGTTTGTTTGGCTTTTACGGGAACTGCTTTGTCCCACGCTAGATTTTGTACCTGGTAGAAGAACGTGGAACCTTTTGTCACTCTGTTCTGGATTTCCAATTTAACACTCCCCTGGTTCGATACAATATGCCTAAGATAGCTGAAGCTTTCTACACATTCATTTCTCTCTCCATGAAGTTTGAGGTCACATTCGCTGGGTGTTCTACTCAATTTCATTGCTACTGTTTTCTTCTTACTCACAGTTCACTTATATTCTTTAAATTTGTTGACCCAGCAATCTAATTTCCTTTGGACTTCTTGCTCTGTTTCTGCCCAAATGGCAACATCATCTGCAAACACTAATACATTCAAATCTCCAGGTTCTGCAGCTTTAATTTCTTTAATGATTACATCCATGAGTGCAAGGAAAAGTAGTGCAGATAGTGCACTGCCTTGTTTTACACCTCCCTTTGTTTGGAACCATTCAGATCTACCATTCCCTATTTGTACACTACTTTCACAGTTTTCATATCAATTGGATCTTACGAATTAGAGAACTTGGAGCCCCTAGTTTATGCAGACATTCCCATATTTTGCTCCTTGGAACAATGTCATAGGCTTTTTCTATATCTATAAACACTACTATCAGCTCTTTCCCTTTTTCCCAGTACTTTTCCGTTAGTTGTCTAACGGCAAAAATTAGGTCTATTGTTCCACTGTTGCCTCTGAAGCCGTGTTGTTCTTCTTCAAAGTGATGTTCTATCCTTGTTCTTAATCTTTTCATTATGATGTTTTCCAATATCTTGAGGCAGTGTGGTATCAGGGTATTCCTCTGTAGTTTGTACACTTTCTTCTGCTTCCTTTCTTGAATACTGGTATGATCAATCCTTTTTTTCCATTCATCTGGAATCTTATTTTCTCTCCAGATTACTCCCAGTTTTCCATGTAGCCAATGATGATCTTGTATACCTGCTGCTTTGATTATATCTGCAGATAATCCATCTACTCCTGGTGACTTTCCTCCTATCATAAGCTTCAGGGCATTTTCTGTTTCTGACCATGTAACTGGTCTTTCTTCTTCTCCATGTTAGATAAGTTCATTGTTTTCGTGCTTCTCTTCTTCATTGCCATTTAACAACTTGTCGAGATATTTTCCCATTTCTTTTCTGATGTTTCCTATATTCCAGATTAGGATTCCACCCTCTGTTTCAATTGCTTTAATATCCCCATTGTCTGTTCTCCCACTCTTCAATATTCCATACAACATCTTTTGATCCCCTTTTGAGTTCTCCTCTAGTTTTTGTGTGAACATCTCCCAACTCTTATCCTCCTCTTCCTTCACAATTCTCTTCACTAATAATTTCTTATTTCTATATATCTGTTCAAGGAAGGCAATTTTTTGGTTATCTTGTGGTAAGACATTTTACATTTGTTTTTGTTTCTTAACATCTTTATGTTTCTTTGCCATATTTCAGTCTTTAATAGCTTCTCTTACTTTTTCACTCCACCAACTGGTCTCTTTCTTCTTTCTTTCTCCTCTTTTTTTGCCTTATACTTCTGTTGCACAACTCACTAATATTGCTTTAAACAGGTTCCATTCCTCTTGTGCACTTTGTGTTTTATTCTTTGGTACCTTTTCCATTACTAACACCTGAAAAGCTTTTTTATTTGCCTCATCTTTCAATTTCCAATTATTTTTTCCTTGGTATTTTCTGTGTACTTGGTGTTTGCACAACCTTATATTACAAGTCAGCTATTAGTAGCCTGTGATTACTGTCTAAACATTCACTGGGGATAACTTTTACATCTCTCAAGCCTTCTCCAATTTTTCTATCTGTTATTACATAATCAATGTTTTAGTTCTTCCATCCCAGCTGTATCTAGTTATTTTATGGCTGTCTTGTTTCTTGAAGAAGGTGTTTTTTGTTATCATTTCTGGCACTGAGATCTAGGACATTCTCGCCTTCAGCATTCCTTCCCTCATATTCAAAGGGCCCTATTACCTCTTCATAGCCTGTTCTATCTACTCCAACTTGGGCATTTAGATCCCCTACTGTCATAATATTATCCACTTGTACATGGCCCTCCAAATTCTCAAGGAACTCTTGCTTTTTGTCATCATTACATCCTGTCAGCAGAGCATATATTTGGATTATTGTGAGACTGTTACAGCCAAATTTTACTTCGGCTTTGATCATTCTTCATTTATATATGTAATATCTGTTATTGCTTCAATATCTTTACGTAGCACAAATCCAACACCATTCATTGTTTCCTTCTTGTTACCAAGCCAGTATAGCTTGTAATCTTCCCTCAGTTTTTTGATTTCATCCCCTTCCATTTTGTCCCACTCATTCCTAATATATGAATCTTCCTCCTTTCCATCAGGTTGACTATCTCTTCACACTTGTTGGTCAGTGTAATTATACTCAGGGTTCCTAATCTCAGTTTGGCTTCTTGGTAAGGTCTATATCGGTTGTTATGTCTTTAATCGGTATATCTTCTTGCTTTTTCAGGATAGGCATCAGCCTTCTTAGGGTCATCATTAGTTCCTGAAGTGCCAGAAGTGGAGTCTTTTTCTGGTATGTTCGATCCAAGGCTTGTCCGTACATTGAAAGCAATCAAACAATTACTACTTTACTGGCTCACTGGATCTAATGTGAAGGAGGATTTTCTTTCGAGGTTTACTCCCTTAGCCTTTGAGGATCCCTCCACATCCCACAAGGCAGTGGGATCTATCTGTACTACCCCAGAGGATGGGTTGCTTCTTTCGCCAGCTCTGCCATACCGAATCATCATCTCCGCCTTCGCAGCTGTTGAGGTCTTCCCCTATAACCCTGGGCACGGGTTGCATGATATACCCCACGGGACTGGGTCCCTGTCTGAACTCAGCCATCCTAACACTCCGGCCTATTGGAGTGTAGGATGCCCACCCCCGTGAAGTGGACACGCCAGGCAAGAATTACTCAAGTGGAGGACAAGGAAGGTGTCCCTGTCTCCCTTGAGCCAGGTTAATGGTTGTATATGATGCTACAACAAAAGGCCCCTTCCCTTCTCCCTATTTAACATGTGTTAAAACATTTCATTCTAATGAATTTCAAACTTTCAGTATAAAGAATTAAAATGTAGCCTTTTTCTTCAAAATATAATTGAAATTCATGCTGTTTTAATCGCCGGGTATTTTGCACAACATGTCTCTATACAGCTAATACCAGACGGCACACTCTATACAACACGTCGATTACAAATCAGGAGAAAGTAAGCAAACGCATCACAATTCTGATGAGCGGGTCACCTACCCAACAGCACGTGAAGATTATCTTAATCGGTTTTGGTGAACCGGTACTGAAAGTCATTACAGTAAAGCCTCATCAATTCGAAGGCGTTGGGACGCAAAAACCAGACTTCGAATTAACCGTCAACTCGTAATTCAGAAATGCCAAACCTTGCCACATCACAAAATATTCTAAGGCCCGTTATTGCATGCAATCGACCTTGATTCACAGTTTAAACCTTTCAAATGTCATGGCAAAAGCTATTTCCAAAATGTATCTAACAAGGTGCACTTACAGTATTTAGATAATGCACTCGGGACAACTCACTGACAAACATAACCTCATGCAACAAAAGAAAAACAAAGCACGATTCAAAGACGAGGAGAAATCTAAGCTGGCACTCGTGCGCAAGTGTTTTATTACTGGATTACTGTACTGTATGCATTTTATATGCCCTGTACTTAAACGGAAAGGGCCTGAAGCCCTTAAAACATCGTCTCTCGCTTCTGTGTGCATTGCAACACAGTACAATAACTCCTTGTATGATTTCCCAGCTGGCACCTCTCTCCTTTAAAATCATAAGTCTGTTTGAGCTCAACATTAAAAGAAACAATGCAGTTTAATCGGCATTGACAATATCGTTCGGTGCCTACGAATTGATTATATGAGCCACGTTTTTCCGCCAACTGTCGGCTTCGCCAGTATTCGTGGATTTTGCTTCTCTGCACACTGCCTGCTATGTGATATTGTGGTGTTCCTTAAAACACTGAATACAAAAGAATTACGATTTCACTCAAACCTAGCAAATATGAAGCACACTGCAGACACGCCGAAGTGAGTGAAAGTGCGGAAAGCTACCGTGTACGTTCCAGAAGATGCGTTCTATCATGACACACATAAATTTCGAATTTAAGTTACTCTGAAACTTAAAATGTAATGGCAGTTTTGAATTAAATGGCTGAATTTCCATAGTGGGACTGACATTGTTCTTTGAATTATGAATTATCCATAATTTGAATTAAATAATTGAAACAACATGCAAAACCGTACCTCATGTTTCAGGGAACAAGATCTTCTTCGAATTCGGTGAGATTTTGGAAAAACCGATTTCGAATTATCGAGGTTCTGCTGTATTTAGGTTTAATTTCTTATACATGAGAAGCAAATTAAAGCCAATTTTCTATTCATAAAAATACCGGTATCTTCGAATATTGCGATGCGCGGATTGAATTACAGTGATACCAATATAAATGGTCCATTATTGGACATTATAAATTTTCCAGCGAACTCATTCCTGGTTGCCAGCGTTTCGCCCCCATGTGTTAGGCTGGGCTCATCAGTTGGTACCTAGCACACCTACCAAGATGCTGGCTAGTGCATGCATACCGTGGAGGCCATTGCGTAGGCTAATTGTAGCCATCGGCAGTGCCAATGGACTGTGAGAGAATTTGTCTCATTATCAAAAATTGATATAGATATATCATCTGATGGCCAAGCAGGCAACAGTTTTTGATAATGAGACAAATCTCTCATAGTGCACTGGCACTGTCGGTGGCAACAATCAGCCTACGCAGTGGCCTCCACGGTATGCGCTAGCCAGCATCTTGGTAGTGTCCCCTTCAAAAGTGGTAATATTTTATTAGAAAGAAAATGATTTATTTCATCAGTGTGTTGGGACATTATTTTAATCGGCAAGAGGGTGAGACTCCGTATTTCGTGCCAGTACGAGCTAGTCACTTCGCGAACCGGTTTTCCCGACCTACAGAGAGCACGAGGGAGCAGGCTGGAATTCCTGTTATGTGGCCTTCAGACACATGTGTGCGTACCACGTGACACGGCGAGCAGGCAGATCTCAATCGATCAATAAATGGAAAGTCAAGTGACGTAAAACTGGAGCAGCCAATAAAAGTGACAACCTTCACTGGAATTCAACAAATCCACCAATTAGATGTAATTAAGAGACACACCTATGTCTTACGACAGGAAATTAATGGTAATTCCAGAGGAAAATTTGGTAGAGGGTTTTATACTTCTGAACGCTAAATTTGAGCATTACTCTGACTGCAGCAACCGAAGAGACTGGACGTCGTTTGCTTCATCGGAAGACTTTACATTGGAGAAGGCATCGAGGACTATATAAACAGCAATTCAGACACTCGAAAAATTTCACTACGATTAATTTAGGGTTGTTCTAAGATAAGTGTCTTCAGCCAAATTATAAAGCGTCGAGAGTGAATCCTGGGCTATTTCTAAGACTTTTTGTTAGTTTCAGCTTTCTACAAGAACTTGAAAGAAGAAAGGTCCTGAGTTCGAGTTTACGGCAAGATGGTTATCCAGCTCCACGAAGAATACTGCAAGTTCCTGTACATCGTCAACGCCTCCATGAGTCACTAAACATGTAAGGCATCGGACATGGGCGAGACTTCGTTCGATGGAAGGTGATGTGACCACGTGCTAGGTCATCAGCCACAATCCAGTTCACACCAGTCACATGAGTATTCTTTAAGAATTCAATTGCTTTCTATCTTTGTAAATATCTGTAAACGTAGCCTTACTTATTCCTTTGGATTTCTATTAGTTTTGCAGTAGTTTGATTTTTCATTCTTCTTTCTTTGGTGAGAGGTAGTTAGAACCCTTGGAATGAGTGTGTGTTTGCTCTATTAGTTAGAAATGAATGTGAGTCATCGAGAGAGACCTTAACTGTCCTAAGAATTTAGAAGACAGGTGAGATAAAAATTAAATGAACCCCGCGTTAATTTTGATTAGTTTTGAAATAATTTGAAAGTTATTTAAAACAAATTAGGACAGTGTTCTAGTGTTTTTCTTCGTGTAGAATTTCATTCTATGATTGTACGACATGTTTATGGGTTCGAATTTATTTAGAGTCATCCGAATAACTTCACACGACAACTTTACGAATGAGATTATGCACGGTCAGGAATATAATAATAATAATAATAATGAGTAAAAATAATTAAAGCTAATTACGGGCTAAAATGATTTAATAAGGTCATGAGTTTAATGTTAGTTATTTTTGGAAAGTATTATCGTGTGCTCACTTTATGTAAAGTAAGCCTGGAACATGGCAAATTCTCCGGACGGAGTATCGACGAATTATAGGTATATTTTTGCGCTATGAATTTGAGTATGACTTGCAGATGGGCATTATATTTTGAGTAATAATTTATGCACCCATTAGAGTCAATTTTGGGAAGAGATGTGTCACTGGACATGATTTCTTCGAGTTTCAGTGCAGAATAATTGAGAGCCACGACATTATGATGAATAAAAATAAATGCCGCAACTCATGTACCGTTAGCGCGTATTCTATTATTTTGACCTGTGTTACAATTATTCTATTCGCTAAATTAGGATGATTTCTGTTTAAAATACTCCTTGAACATCGTTGTATAGTTAATTTCTTTGTATAAGTGATAACCTTAATTCTATCACACTCTGAATTGATACCTGGGATGTGTGTGATAGTGTCATCTGGAGAATGATTTCCCTAATTCGCAGTAAAATCCTAAAATTAATAATAATGGGTTAGTGTTCGTGTAATTAATGTTATAATAACGCCGTGTACCCCTGTGTGAATGTGTGATGTGAGATTTGATCCTATTCTGTGTTTTTGGAATATTTCATGTACGAATTTGTGAAGGTAATTTTCATTATGTGCGTCAAAGTTTTGACCGACTTGTATTATTTCGCGTGTCCGTAATTGGATCAATTTTGAATCTTTAGAAGATGTTATCGTAATTTAAGGTTGATTAGGGCCTAATTTACTAACTCAAAGTGAATAAGAGAAGGCAACGTCCGTGGACTGATGTCACGAGATTTAATTGTTAGATGTTGTACAGTCACTTTCTGCATAAAATTGAGCAAAAGTTAAGATGATATAAGTTCAAGTAAAAGTTATTAGAAGAAGTTTATTCAATCAATAATTATATAAACGAAGTAATTGTTGAAAGGAAAGTCTAGGGAAGACTTGCTAATCATAAATTAATGAATTAAATAATTTTCAATAATTTAAATAAGGAGGAGAAAATAGTCATTTTCTTGGAAAATAATTGAAACCCAGGAGGGAAGATTTTAATTTTAATAATTGGATTATCATCATAAGAGAAGGATATTAGATATTATTTTGTTTTCCAATCAATTTTTCAGTAAGTTAATGGTTTCTATATTTATTATTGCAGAAAAGAACAATCATTGAAAATTTATTTGAGCGAGATCCCTCACGAATGAAAGCACGAGGAGAAGATGTTTTTCAAGAATCCAACCCAGATTTTGTTAATTTAATTGTTTTCTTTAAAAGAGTGTTAGTTTAATAAATGTGTAAACCTAATTTAGTCTCCTTTCATTTGTCGCTAGTCCTTCATCTATCCCTGCCTTTAAAAATTTCTGCACAGCCAATAGCGAACGGTCCACCACTGAGACCCTTGCTCTCCGGCGAGCTGAGCCCGGCATAAAGGGGGCAGTAGGTGTGCTAGGTACCAACTGATGAGCCCAGCCCAGCACATGGGGGCGAAAAGCTGGTAACCAGGAATGAGTTAGGTGGAAAATTTATAATGTCCAATAACGGACCATTTACACTGGTATTATAAATTTACTCATTCGGAACAAATATTTCAGATTCCCTATGGGAATCAACATCTATATCATTGGATTACAGTATTCGCGTTTACAGGATATGGTTCAGGTAGCCATTTTCCATACATGTACCCAATTGGTCGAGCAGGATATTGATTTCAATGTAATCAATATGTAAGAAGTAACGCTATTGGTTGGGTAGGAACGCCACATTTATAATCAACCAATGAACATTACGGTTTTACATCTCTACCTTAAGTACTGCATTTCGTTTATTCACGTCTAATGACACATTTGTTGTTTATCTTTTGTTCATGAAGCAATGTGTGTATCAGTGTGCCAGTTTCTTTCGCCAATATGGATCAAAAGAAGCAAAAGTAGTTTTGTTTAAAAGAAAAATGTGATATACTTATGAAGTGAAGAAAGGAGGGGAAAAGAGGAGAAATAGCAAAGAAATATGGAATCAGCCCTTCAACACTATCTACTTTTCTAAAACAGAAAAGTAAGACAGAGCAGAATATTGATGCTGATGCCCTTGGCCCACAACAAAAGAAGATGAAGACAGCAGACTATGAGGAGGTGGACAAAGCCATTTATACATGGTTTGTCGAAATGCGGACCAGAAACTTTCCTGTCAATGGTCCACTGTTGTGTGAGCGTTCGTGATCCTTTGCACATTCGCTTATTTTTCTGGAATTTATGGGGAGTACTGGTTGGCATCATAGGTTCCAGGAAAGATATGGCATTTCCCACAAGGTTGTAAATGGTGAAGCAAACAGTGTCGCAAAGGAAGTTAAATCTTCATGGCGGATGGAGACACTATCAGCTGCCTTGAAAGAATATTCGCCGACGGATATTTATAATGCAGACGAGACTGCATTATATTAAAAATTAATGCCGAACAAAACCCTTGCATTCAAGGGAAATAAGTGTTTTGAGGGTAAAGCTCAAAAGAACGGATAACGACTCTTTTGTGCACCAACTCCACAGCGACGGATAAACTGAAGCTTCTCGTAATTGGGAAGTTTGGGAAGTCAAGGTGCTTCAAGGGAGTACAACATCTGCCCTGTGAATATAGGCACAACAACAAGGCATGGATGATATCAGTGATCTTCAAAGAGTGGTTGCTGTGCCTGGAACATTGGATGAAGGCCGAAAAGAGGATAATTTTTCTCATCTTAGACAATTGCTCCTATCACAATTGTGTACCTCGACATTTGGAGCATGTGAAAGTTTTATTTTTGCCTCCAAATACTACCTCAGTTCTGCAGCTACTGGATCAGGGGATAATTCACTTGGTGATGCGGCATTACCAAGCTCGTGTAGTCCAGCGTATGCTATATAACATTGCCTCAGAGAGAGACATTAATGTCAACTTATTGGAAGCAATGCAGATGTTCAGTGCTGCATGGGAACACTGAAAGAAGAGGTAATCAGGAACTGCTTTAGAGAAGCTAGAGTGGGTTATGGAGAAGACAACATAGCAGAAATTGAAGAGTTGGATGCAGAAACAGAGGAGAACTGGAAGCATTGTGTGAAAAGTTGGATGTGCCAACAAGTGTAAATCTTACTGATTATGTCAACGTGGACCTTGATGTGTTAGTGGAAAAGGAAATTACTGAAGAAGATATTGTGGCAGATATTATAAGTGATAGGAATCCGCGTGATGATGAGGTGGACGAGGAAGATGTGCCTCTAAGTGTTCAAGAGAGTTTGTGCAGGCAACAAACATGCCACGTAGTCAGGATTTTCTGTCACGAAGTGATATGCCAGAATCTGTGTTAAATTCAAGTGCAGTGGTTGCTGACTACCTTGAATATTCATTTGTGTCTGGAGTGTTCAGAAGAAAATCAGACTTTTTCAAAAAAATAAAGCCGAGGCAATAATGTAAAATTTGAGTTGCTGAAAACTTCTTGCAAGTACCTGTACTTTATATCATTACTTCATGAAAATATATGTATCCTAAATTTCCTCTCATTTAATAAATACACTACTAAGGTTTTTTATGTGTAAATTCAAGTTATAATAACGTAGATTCTTCAACAGGTTTAGCAACAGGTGAGTTCTTAAGAATTGACTTCTTTCAGTATAACAAAATTTCACTATAACAAATTAATTTCTGAGGTCCCCAAAATTTTGTTATACTGGGTATTTTACTGTATTTGCTTTTCCTCCACATTCTGCACATCATAGCAGCCTATATAAGCAATGTAGACCAATAGGTCCTGCTGACTTTATCATTCCACACATATTGCATCCATCCCTGCCGCTTTTCCAGTTTTCATTTGTTTAACAGCCATTTCCAACTCTCCCATTGCAATATCACTCTCCATTTCTGGATCATCCTCATATTATTTGTCACATTCAGGAGTTTATCGAAATAGTCCTTCCAGCTATTTTTTACCTCCTCTGGGTCTGTTATTACATTTTCACTCTCATCCTTCACTTGTTTCATGTAGATTTTTTATCAATCCATACAACATCCTTTTTCCACCATTTACATCCTTTTCCAACTCTCGTGTGAATCTCTCCAAACATTTTTGCTTTTCCTCATTTACCAGTTTTTAACACTTACTTTTACTTTCCTTATACTTAATCTTACTTTCTTTTTTCCTATCTCTATTCCATTCTTGCCATGCATTCTTCTTTTGTTTAAAACCTCCTTCACCATTTCATTCAACCCAAGTGTCTCCTTTTCCTCCACTCCCCCCGAAGTTCTGCCACAAATCTTCACTGCACAGCTTACTGTATACTGTATAATATAACATTGTAATCATGTGCATGCTTAACCCTTGGAGTGCCAAGCTCTCTTGTAGATTCCCATAGATAAATTGCCGATCTATTTTGGCTGAAAATGCAGGGTATTTTTTCAAATAACCTGAGATATATTTGATGTACCTGCCTGTTATTTTTGTTTTGAAGCAGAAGGTTTGTTCTACCAAAAGTATGCGCCTTTGAACATTTCGGAAACAGAAAACCTTTTTACAAAATCCTAAATTTTCAAAATTTGTAAGTTGTCTCCTCAGGTTTAATTGTTCTGAACATAATAAGTAAGGACTAAATACATTTTACCGAGATCGATAGCTGCAGTAACTTAAATGCAGCCAGTATCCAGTATTCGGGACACAGTGGGTTCGAACCCCACTGCCGGCAGCCCTGAAGATAGTTTTCCATGGATTCCCATTTTCACACCAGGCAAATGCTGGGGCTGGTCCTTAATTAAGACCACAGTTCTTCCTTCCCATTCCTAGCCCTCTCCTGTCCCAACATCGCCATAAGACCTATCTCTGTCGGTGTGACATAAAGCAACTTGTAAAAAAAATTTAAAATACATTTTATCACTATCACTGTTGTTGTCAATATCACTATTTTCACATGGATACACAATCAATACATTACCATTCAATTCTGAGAGCTCACTATCATTTTCTTCATCAGATTCCAGCAAATAACTCAGAATTTCTTTGTAACGTTCAATACTTGTGGATGCTATTGTTTGTTTACATTCAATGTGCACAGAATCAAAGAGTATTAATTTGTTTATGTCTATGGTCTTTGGAACAACCAATACGGTCAAAGAAAAGTTAGCTTGAACTATCTAGTTGGTCGTGACACCGATACAATCTCATCTGCCTTCTAAGTAGAACGCTAAGTTAAGAAATCTGACGATATGATTAGATCCTATTTAGCAATTTTGGTCATTCTTTTGAAGTACGACTAGATTGTAAGTGGCATTCTAAAAGTTAAATAATGCATGACCATCATTTAGTAATTTTACAACAGCAATGGGCCCAGTGAAGAGAAGGGTTGAACAGGAAGGTAGTACAATAGAGATGTATACGGTAGAGGTTAAGAAGGAAATTGAGAAGTACGAACAAGATGTGCGTGTGCCCGATATAGAAAAATTTTACACCAAGTCTACATTAACTATTTGCATAGTATTAAACAAAAGGGAAGAACTAAAGGGTCTGGAGGCAGCAGAAAGAATGATGAGTATCAAAGCAACGGCCATGTGTTCTAGAAGATGTAGGGAAGTTGAATCTCGTGTGGATCATTTTATATCAATACATATTTTTGGGTTGTGGAACGCATCATCTGTGTTTCAATCATTTCTTATGGAAAAATTTGCTTTGATGTACGAGTGCTTTGGATTACAAGCACATTTGCTAAACAAATTACGCTCAAAATCCAAGGCTTCAATGTCGTAGTTACTGGGTGTTTTGCACAACACATTCCTATATATCTAATACCAGACACCACACTCATTACAACATATAGGCAAAACTAGCCGATTACAAATATCTGGGGATGGTAAGCAAACGGCATGACAACACTGAACAAGCAGTTGCCTACCGAACAACATCTGAAGATAAAGACGTGTTTCTTAAAACAAACTTATATTTTATTTAGTTTTGAAGTACATTGCTTGAGGTTGTCTGCTTCTGCTATTTGTGAACTCATACTAGCATAGCAGAGTATTGAGAGCTGAGACTGTTTTATAATCAATCATTACTGATCTGCATTTAGGGCAGTCGCCCAGGTGGTAGATTCCCTATCTGTTGTTTTCCTAGCCTTTTCTTAAATGATTGCAAAGAAACTGGAAATTTATCAAACATCTCCCTTGGTAAGTTATTCCAATCCCTAACTCTCCTTCCTATAAATGAATATTTGCCCCAATTTGTCCTCTTGAATTCCAACTTTATCTTCATATTGTAATCTTTCCTACTTTTAAAGACACCACTCAAACTTATTCGTCTACTAATGTCATTCCACGCCATTTCCCCAGTGACAGCTCGGAACATACCACTTACATCATTACAAAGGAATAATTTCTTGCAAATAAAACACAACTTAAAGCCGATTCTCTATTTTTTAATTATCTGCTAAAGGGTGCACAGCTTAGTCTCATATATATGGTATGTAAGAATACTGTTTAATACAGTGGAACCTCGATTCTCCGCTTTTGGAGGGACCAAGAAAAGAAGTATAACACTGGAAAATGGAAAATCCAGGAATTAATGAAAACCATCAACAATTTGGCTAAACATTTCAAAAATGAAATACATACAATTACAATCTTGCAAACACTCCTTAACCAAACCAAACTACAGCCACAATGGGCCTTTCCCTACCAAGCAAGCGCTGCTCAGCCCAAAGGCCTGCAGATTACGAGGTGACACATGGCCAGGCAGCAATGGAGGTCCTTGGTTCACAACCTGACCTGGGAAGACAGAAACAGGAAATGAAGATGATGATGACATGGCCAGTGTGACGAATCCTCTTGGCCGTTATTCCTGGCTCTCTGGACTGGGGTCGCCATTTCAAAATTAGATAGCTCCTCAATTAAAGGTAATAACGTAGGCTGAGCGGATCTAAAACCAGCCCTTATATCCAGGTAAAAATGCCTGACCTGGCCGGGAATCAAACCGGGTCCCTCTGGGTGAGAGGCAGGCATGTTAGACCGTGAGACCAGCTTCAAACATTAATTACCGGTACGCGAGTTAAAAATCTTGATACTTCATGTTCAGTGTTAATGGGGAAACTTCATCAGTTTCCCATGAAAACTTCTTTCAGTTCAGCAACTTTGATCAGCCAAATTCTCCGAAAAATCTAATAACATCAAGCCAAACAAGAAGCAACAAAAAGAAGTTTTTTATTCTCTAATATAATAAAATAAAGCACATTAGATACAAAAGTGCACAACATGATGGTGAAATCCCTTTTCTTAATCTTCCATTGTAATTTGGTCACCGGTATACTTTCGTAGTCAGTTTCTGGAAATCTTGTACAGTGTAAATTAGGCCTACATCGAATTTTAAAGGTTATGTTGAACTCGAGAACTGGTTTTGAATGTATCGATTCTCAAAAAGTTCTCGAATGCATTATATTCAATTCTGCCTAGCACTGATCACAATCAAATTGGAAAGAGAAAGGATATCATCAAAACTTCAGAAATTATGGTTATTCATGACCTTGAGCTCAGCTGGAAAGTGCGCTTGCTGCACAAGTCAGTATGAGTGGGAAATAATACAAACTTTTAAAATGTAATGTGCGCAAATAAAACGACTGCTGTTTTCATGACATTTGAACACAAAAACATAAAATTCCCAGTCTTATATTAGGACCCAAACACCAATAGGCAATGCCAAGACCTCCCATGGCTTTAGGCATGTAAGTTGCAACATCTGTTCTGGTCTCGGTAACAAGTTTGTATTATTTCCCACTCATACTGACTTGTGCAGCGAGCACACTTTGCAGCTGAGCTCAAGGTCATGAATAACCATAATTTCTGAAGTTTTGATAATATCTTTTCTCTTTCCAATGCGATACGGTATACGATAATATTAAAATACTAGATTTGTGTTAAGAAGGAGCAGCTTTGATTCCTGCCCGAAAGCCCAGGGAGTATACAGTGCCCTGAGGGAAGTGCAAGAAAACCTGTTTGGCGATACAATCGAAAAAGTAAAAATATAAACATCTAACCCTGCATATAATGTGGACGTTTTACAAGTACAAACATATGACGAAACTCATTCCATCTTCAAGTAGAGCTGTCAAAATGCGCTCTGTCTTCTTCCAATCGGACTTTGAATTACGTGATTTTTAATTAACTGCCAACTCACAATTCAGAAACGCCAACTCTTGCCATGTCACAAAATATTCTAAGACCCATTACTGCATGCAATTAACCTTGAATCACAGTTTAAACCTTTCAAATGCTATGGGAAAAACCTATACTATTTCCAAAATGTACCCAACAAGGTGCATTTACAGTATTCAAATAATGCCCTTGGCAAACATAACCTCACACAATGAAAGACAGAAAAAAAAAAAAAAAAAAAGCATGAATAAAAGATGAGTAGAAATCTATGCTAGGTCCGCTGTGCAAGTGCTTTATTCATTGGATTACTGTACAGAATGCATTTTAGATGCCGTGTATTTGCATGGAAAGTACCTGATGCCCTTAAAAAATTGTGACTTTCATTGAATTTTCGTATGATGAGCGGAGAAAATCTCTCGCTTCAGTGTGCATTATAACACAATACAGTGACTCTATCCTTGTACGATTTCCCGCCAGGATCCTTCTCTCGTAACTCAGAAATGCCACCCCTTGCCGCATCACAAAGTTTTCTAAGACCCATTAATGCATGTAAATCACCTTCATTCACAGTTTAAACCTTTCAAATGCCATGGAAAAAACACTATTTCCAAAATGTACCCAACAAGGTGCATTTACATTATTCAAATACAGTCAAACCTCATTAATTCGAAGTCGTTGGGACTAAAAAATCGGACTTCGAATTACGTGATTTCGAATTAACCGCCAATTAGCAATTCAGAAGTATCAACCCATGCCGCATTACAAAATATTCTAAGGCCCCGTTACTGCAGCAGTTAACCTTGATTCACAGTTTATACCTTTCCAATGCCATGAAAAAAGAACTATTTCGAAAAATGTATCCAAGAAGGTGCATTTACAGTATCCAAATAATGCACTTAGATATCTCACTGGCAAACATAACCTCACGCAACAAAAGAAAGAAAGAAAGAAAGAAAGAAAAAAGAAAAAAAAAAGCATGATTCAAAGACGAGGAGAAATCCATGCTGGTTCCCATGTGCAAGTGCTTTATTCATTGGATTACTACTATCCTGTATGTATTTTAGATGCCTTGTATTTACATAGAAAGTACCCGATGCCCTTAAAATCAAACTTTCCTACGACTCTACTCTTGTACGATTTCCCGCCATGGCACTTCTCTCGTACTTCAGAAATGTAAACACTTGCTACGTCACAAAGTATTCTAAGACCCATTAATACATGCAATCACCTCTATTCACAGTTTAAACCTTTCAAATGCCGTGGAAAAAAGAAAAGAAAAAAAATTCCGAAATGTATCTAACAAGGTGCATTTACAATGTTCAAATAATGCACTTGGATAAATCACTGACAAACATAACCTTACGCAACGAAAGAAAAAATCACATGATTCAAACATGAGGATAAATTATGCTGGTTCCCCTGTGCAAATGCATTATTTTTTTAATTTCTGTACTGTTTGCATTTTTAGATGCTTTGTACTGACATGGAAAGTGCCTGACACCCTTAAAACATTGTGGCTTATCGAACTTTCCTATGACGAGGGGATAAAGCTTCTCGCTTCCATATGCATTGCAACGCAATACAGTAATCCCCATCCCCCACCCTTGTAGGATTCTCCAGCTGGCACTTTCTCCTTTAAAACCATAAGACCGTTTGGGCTCCCATTAAAATAAAGCAATGCAGTTTCGTCGGCAATGACAATATTGTTTGGTGCCTTTGAAGTTATTATATGAGCCACGTTTTTTCGTCAACTGTCGGCATCGCCAGTGTTCGCGGATCCTGTTTTTCCGCACACTGCCTGTTGCGTGATATTACGGCGTTCCTTAAAAGGTTGAATACAAAAGAATTCGAATTTCATTCAACTTAGCAATCATAAAGCGCACTGTAGACCCACCGAAGTGAGTGTAAGTGTGCAAAGTAGCCATCCACATTCCGGAACACGCGCACTATTATGACGCGGATAAATTTCTAGTTGAAATTACTCTGTAACATACTGTTGTTTTAAAATGTAAAGGCAGTTTCGAATTAAAAGTCTGAATATCAGTAATAGGGCAGACATTGTACTTCGAATTACGAATTATCCGTATTTCGATTTAAACAATTTAAATAACATGCAAAACTGTATCTCATGTTTCCGGGAACGAGAGCTTCTTCAAATTAGGTGGGATTTTGAATTAACCGATTTTGAATTATCGAGGTTCTACTGTAATGCACTTGAATAAATCACTGGCAAACATATCTTCACGCAACGAAAGGAAAAAAACACATGATTCACAGACGAGGACAAATTATGCTGGCTCTCCCAGTGCAAATGCTGTATTTGTTTTATTACTGTACTGTTTGCATTTTTTTAGGTGCCTTGTACTTTCACGGAGTGCCCGACACCCTTAAAACATCGTGGCTTATCGAACGTTCCTATGACAAGAGGAGAAAGTCTCTTGCTTCCGTGTGCATTGCAACACAGTACAATAACACGCACCCTTGTACAATTTTCAGGCTGGCACTTCTCTCCTTTCTCTCCTTTAAAACCATCAGTCCGTTCAAGCTCTGCATTTAAAAAAAATGTAGTTTCATCAGCATTGACAATAATGTTCGGTACGTACAAATTGACTACACGAGCCATGCTCTTTTGCCAACTGTCGGCATCGCCAGTGTTCGCAGATTTTGCTTCTTCGCACACTGCCAGCTACGTGATATTGTGGCATTCCTTTAAATGCCGAATACAAAGAATTATGATTTCACTCAAACTTAGCAAATATGAAGCACACTGTAGACACACCGAAGTGAGTGAAAGTGCGGAAAGCTACCCCTGCTCATTCCGGAAGACGCGTTCTATCATGACGCGGATAAATTTTAAATTTAAATTACTCTGTAAAATACTATTTTTTAAAAATGTAAAGGCAGTTTTGAATTAAAAGTCTGAATTTCAGTAATGGGACCGACATCGTCCTTCGACTTACGAATTATCCATATTTCGAATTAAACAATTTAAATAACACGCAAAACCGTACCTCATGTGTCCAGGAATGAGAGTTTCTTCGAATTAGGTGGGATTTTGAATTAACCGATTTAGAATTATCGAGGTTCTACTGTACATACCCGCATACATACATACATACTGTACCAGACACCACTGGTCACCATAACATAATTTTATAAAGTCCGATATTTGTAACGGTACAGCCAGAGTTTACATGAGTTCTCAATGGTATGGCATGGCCAGGTATTCAGTGTGCAGTCCACATCAACTGTTCCACGTTGCCGATGACACAATAGCATGTGAACAAGTCGTGGCGATCTAGAACCTGCCAGAACATTTTCCAAAGTCTAAACTCATTGGAATTTCATATAAACAATATCACCTTGTAGCCCATAGTTCAAACGTAAACCCAGTAAATTTGATGAAAATCGACCCATGGAATTAGAAGATATTCAATGAAATAGAAATACAATTTTCCACGAAGCACAAGAGTCTGCCCGGCTAGATTATATAAAAGAGAGCTGTTTCAACTGGGTCATCAGTTCAAGATCAGCACCCACAGCCGTAGCTTTATGCAGGCTGGTGAGAGTGGATTTATACACGACGTTCGAACTTGGTACTTTACGCAAAGAATCTTCAAATGGACTTGTAAATTCAGTGGATGCTATGACACTTAGAAACTTTTTGACTGAATATCGCAGTGACTTGTGATGGTTGTAGTTATTAACTTTATGTTTCTAACCGCAGTTTAAGAAGTTAGTAATTAAACAAGTGACAGTATTTGAATAGAAGCTACTTAAAGCTTTTAATACCAACAATCACGTGTGAATTGAGAACATTTCTTAGAGAATTATAAACTACTTAGCCCCCTGAAATTGACTGTTCCACAACCGTACTTTGTGTACATTTAAATACTGTGTTGAATAGTGATACATTCGTGACAAGTGTGAGACACTGAGTTGTATTTTTTTCTTTCACATTCAAACTCTGAACTTCTCAAACTGTTGTATTCATGAATGAGCTTTACTGTCGTGTGTTACTTCTTATAAAATTATGAGACTTACACTTCGTCTTCATGAGTAGACTTTATCATTGCGTGTGAACACTTGTAAAATTACGTGAAATGAGCTCTACGATCAGATTTGATTTCTGCAACACCATTTGTGAAATACAATTTCGTTAACAAACTCTGTTTCTATTGACACTACTTTTAAATTTGATTTTATCAGTGGAAGAAAATTTTGTTCCCAAGTAACGACACTTTTAATTATTCATAATAAGCTATGTGACATGATTTACAGACAATTGACCTGTGCTATAGATAGACTGTGATATCTGAGTAATATTACTTATGAGTAATTGAATTGTGCTTTTAATAAACTGTGATATCCGAGTGACATTAATTACGGGTGATAGGATTAGGTGTGTAACAGACTATGATTTCCAGTACAAAGTCTTGAAATATGCTGCCAGTGATTGAAATAAATCACTTGTATGCACTTTATCAAATAATATGGTATGTTAAATAGGACACTCCCAAAGTAAAAGATAGTCAGTTGAACTTTTTTGTGTTCTACAACTATATCTGAATACGATAAATCCTGACAAGTGCGTATCGCAATCATCTACACCTGTCAACGAGGGAAGAGAAGACTTAGTTTGACGTGGGACATCGGACCTTGGTTCAACGAGGGAATCAAACGTGGTAACACGACATCCGACTACAAGGGACTCAATGTGTGGTTCACTGAACTACATGTTCTCCAGTTCAGTCCACTGTTCCAGTAATATTGTGATATAACTGCTTAAAAAAAAAAACTTTGTGGTTCCACCAGACTAACTTCCCATTTGTGGAACGGTAGAATCAGTGATTTCGAAATGGGTAGCTCAACAAGCACTACAAACTTTAACTGGAAATCGTTCGGGTCTAACGCAATCGTTTAAAGGGCAAGATTAAATTTTACAAGACAAACTTTATTTACTATTTTGCAATTTTTGAAATTTCAGTGTTAAATATTTAGATAAACTGTAAGCAAAGGTTTACGTATCAAGTGCTACAAAACTGTAAATAGAATTCACAATACAAGTGATAGAATATTTAATTTAATCATTTTCTGTTCACTAAAAATGAACTTATTCTCAAGAAAGAATTTATCAGAAGAATTTGTTACCTTAAGACATAATTTATTTTCATTTAAGAAAAACTCTAAGGACTTGGAAAAAAGTTAGTTATTTTTGACAAGCCTATTTGCGTGATAAACATTCTTTACTTTCAATCATTTCAACAAAAGCTAGCCATTTTCTTTTATAAATCCATTATCAAGAGAAATGATAAGGGATCAACCGTTTGTGTTCAATGACAGGAATAAATGTTGTTTTTAAAAAAATATACTATAATTTTTCATTCACCTCTGTACCGCTCCAGAAGAAATACACCCTCCTACGACAAACACTCATGCCTTATTTTCCTGGTACAATACATGCATACATACATACTGAAACTGGCTCTCAGAATTCACATAAAAGGCAGATAAAAATCTGGAGTATTAATCAATAATTATTGCCACAATTATAGTTCAACTACTCTCAATTTGAATCATGACATTACTAGAGCAACAGCATTTTTATTTCTCTTAATTAAGAAGTTTCCATTAATTGAAATACTCATCGGAAATATGAGTTGCCTTTCTTTTCTGCTGATACGCACACTTACTAACCCAGATATGTAGCGATTTGGAGAAGAGGAACTGCTGAAGGCCACGGCCACAAGATGTTCTGAGAGCTGCGTACATTCAGGCAGAGGGACACCAAGCTGAAGCCAAGAACTAGCACACCGGACAGCCTGGTGGATCACCTCCCATGAGCTCTCATTGACAGTGGTACATGTATTGGACGAGAGAATTCCTTCCAACAAGGCAAGAACTAGAATGAAACAGTCAAATTGTATTCATCAGAATCATAATATGTTGTCAGCTTTGCAATGGAATATTACAAAAATTAACAGCAAGTAGGATTTTAAAAATTTTACATAACAGAATAATGCTATCAGTTAATAAAACTGTTAAAACAGATAAAGTGTTACAAGTGAATATCTCTTAAATGAATAGATGAAACTAAATTATTTGTCTTCCATAAGTTATTGGTGGAAGGGGCCTTCCAAACTGTGATATGGGAAATATTTTCCTGAGAACCATTATAGGGTGCAACTTCAGAATTGTAAATGGAACTATGATAAAATATTCTGATATTCTGGTTTCTCTTAACAAACTAAGCAACTTTCATAAAAAATATATCTTCTAAAATGAACTATTGAGCAGTTATAGGGTGTTTTCACTGAACTATACACTAGTAAAAGAGACAGCTAAGTGAATAAGCAAAATGATAAATACCCAGGGGATTACATTACCTCGTTAAATGTTCAAAGTAGCCTCCATTAACATCTAAACACTTTGTGATTATTTTAGAAAGGGTTTCTCTAACATTTAACAACATGCAGGGGCTAATAGTGTGACAAGCTTCACATATTCAATCTTTCATATTCTCTTTGGCTGTAGGTGGTGTGAACATGACTTTGTTTTATTTGTCCATACAAAAAGTAGTCCATGGTTGTTATATCAAGTGAACAAGGAGGCCATGCTACAGGTCTAGCCCATCCATGTTCCCTTTTTTGCCCTGAAGTTGGAGAGTGGCGGTCAAACCTGTTTAGCTTCTCCCTGAAGATCCGATAATAGTTTCTCATGTTTTTCTTAGTAAAGTCATTATTTATCTTCCGGAGTAGTTGGTCCCCTTGTTCCCTCTTAACTTTCTTGATCCCCTTGGACACCATCTTCCTAGTTTGCACAAAGTGTTGCCAGGCACACTCATTCTTTTTGGTTTGCCAAATGTGCCACGCCTTCTTCCTCAGATCAAGTAGTCGATCACACTCTTCATTCCATCATTTGTGCTTCTTTGTCCTGGTAACAGGTGCAAGCTGCTTTGCCTTGGTTACAAGACTCTTCTCCATCTGCTTCCAGTCCCGATCTCCTAGGTCGCTGGTTAACTTGCCCCTTTCCTCCTTGTTCTTCTTTATTTTTTCCGGATCATACCTCCTTCGTGCAAGATTTTTCCTTTGAAAGTTACTCTTGGGGATGATCTTCAGTTTCACTTTGGATAAGTAGTGGTCCGAGTTGAGGTTGATGCTTTGAGAACCCTAACATTTTGGATTTCCTTATGAAATTTCTGCTTTATCGCAACATGATCTGACTGGGATTTTCCCAAGAGAGGGTTAGGTGATAACCACGTCTTCTGCTTTCTTGGTAATTTCTTAAAGGTAGTTGACTTTAGAACGAAATTGTGTGCCTGGCATAATTCGATGATCCTAACACCATTTTGGTTGGCCCTGTTTTGTGTTCGGTAACACCCCACTATATGCCTGAACCTTTTTTCTCTCCCCACCTGGGCATTAAAATCCTCTAGAAGGATGATATTATGTTTATCGGGTATCTTCTGGATTGTGTCATCTAGTTTATCTCAGAATAGTTCCACCTTCTCCTTCTCCTTTTTGTAGTCAATGTTTATAGGGGCGTGAACATTCACAATTGTATATACTTTGTTGGTCGACTTAAACGTGAGTGTGGATAGCCTTTCAGATGTAGACTCAAAGCTTATAATGGAGTCTAATACTTTCTTGTTGATTACAAAACCTGTTCCAAGATGGGGAACATTTTTCATTACTCTTGTCCCTGTCTTCCCCTTAAGTACCCTGAATCCTCCCGATTGAAAGCTGTCCTCATCCAAGAACCTGGTCTCTTGCACAGCCGTTATGATGATTCTACGTTAATTTAATGTGTCTATAAGAGTCTTAAGTTTCCCTACTTTCAAAAGCGAATTTGCATTAAAAGTGGCTAAGTAATTTGCTTCCCTGTATTTTATTTTGTTTGAGGTTCCAGGACGCTCCAATTCATCTTTGCGTGATGTTACAGACTCCCCAGAATCCGAATATCTGCTTGCGCACTTATGTGCACATGGGGTAATTAGTTTCACATCACACTTTTCCAAGATTGATAATTCTTTGAGTTCTAGAGGTGACTTCTAGAGTCACCTTTTCTTACAACTGAGGTTGCTAACCCTGGAGAATTATTCACAGCTGCTGACCAAAGGGCGCCCAATTTGGGAACAGCTGCTTTAGGATTTTGATTTGATTTTTAATTCGTGGTGAACTCCACTAGACTCTTACGCTCTCTCCGCTATTGGGAATCAGATTCCTCTTCTGACTCTGAGACCGTTGACCAGGTTTCAACTAGTAACCCTAGACAGGGGCCCTTACAGGGTGCTACCATCCAGAGCCAGATGGACCCTAGTCTTTCCTCATCACTGGAAAGCACTTATTTATATAATAATTTAAGTAATCTCTGTGGCCCACTAGTGGCCATGATGCTGCCCATATAACTAGTAGCCATGTTGTTGGCCGTAAAGTCTTAACTGACAAATATGTTATTGATATAGAAATATAACTATGACCATACAACATTTTCAATTTTCATACAACACTTTCAACTGATAAATTTTGTTTGATTAAAAATGTGACCAAAGAGTTGAAAGGTTATTAACCAGGAAAGAATAAACATGAACTATATGATCTTTCAGGTGCTATCTTCTAACTTCCATGGTGACTTCATTTTTCTCGATGAGGGAACGGAATACTAAATTATGGAACAAGCGACAATCACATAAAAAGACACATAAAAAGTTAACCTGACTAACTGCTTGGACAAACAGGAATCCACATCACAACAAAAGAAATATTAAAACTACACACACTTCCAGTCCTCCCTGGAAAAAGCTGCACTCCACAACCAAAAATTTGCAAAAACATGTATGTGTATACATATATTTACAGGAGCTCTTTCCTCCACCAGTTGGTGTAGCCTACAGCTGGTGAAGTGAATTTGTGGGAATGTGCCGTGTGGTTGTGGAATATTGGAAGTAGAAGGTGCACTGATGTTAATATGTGTGTCCGACATGTTTGATTTTGGAAATAAGTGCAAAGCTAGTATATTGAGCGCAGGTGCGATGCTACCCTTTCCTAACTGGTCAAACAGTTTACCATAATGAAAATCTAACCTCTGATTGGTGGAGAACCTGTATCAGAATGAAACTTGATCTATAATGAGCCTCATTAAGATTCAGTTTTCTGGCATAAATATTTATATTTTGGCATTAACGAGCATAAAGAACATTTATAGTATGTTAGGTAATTCTACAGCCATTCTAAGAAAGAGAACCAGATTAAAATAATATACTGATTTACACAATTATTTAACTACATACTGGTACCCGTTCCTTTCATAAAGCCACATTGGTTTTGGGCAATGTGAACAATGCCACAAAGGCGTGCATCTAGGAGCTGCTCGAAGATCTTCATTGTATGACAAAGCAGATAAATTGGTCCATAGTTGGAGCAGTTTCTGACATCGCCTTTCCCTTTCCAGATGGGAATCGTAACACTGGTAAACCAACTAGAAGGGGCACAGTCTTCCTCAATGATCTTGGTGATAAACCTGCCAGGAACACAGCTGCTTGTGGTCCAAGCACTTCCACACCTCCAGTCCAGTTGCCTTCCCGTTTTCATTATCTTAATGGCGACCTCTACTTCAGAAACCATGATGGGTGGAGCTGGATGATACACAGAATTTACTGTTAGTGTTGGTGAGTGAAGGAATTCTTCATTGGAGATCTTTTTTTTTTTTTTTTTCAAAATGTTTCTTCAGTTGGTCTTTGTAACAGTTTTTGGTTTTCATCCATTATGGCCATGACATGTCCAATATCCTCCGTGGAACAGTGACGACTTGTCGCTGTTGCTGCTGAGTGAACTGAGTAGCTCAGTAGTTGCTGTTGCTGCTCCCAAGCCAGGATAAAGGAGGAGGGTTCAACATCTGGCTTACAGGAACAAGCCGGTTGGTAAAAATATCTGTTGTAACTAAATGCACTGGCTAGAAGAAATATTATAGATGAAGTATATACATTAACTAAAATAAATGTAACACTATATATAATTAATTCACAGTCACAGACAAGGCCTAAATAAAACATGGTCATATGTAATATTAAATTTAAATTGAATATAGCATTACTTAAAATGTTTTGAATTGACTTGGGTAAAAATTCTTATTATGAAGACATCACTGTTTGATGAGACATTTGTTGTGTTAGATGCCAGCTGAAGGTGGCTGTAAGAAGTTTCATTACGGTTGATACATTGTCAATTCTGTGTTTTACAATAAACAGCACGCTATGGCGAGTACGGCATATAACGAGAACTCCGTTATAACGACAATTTGTGTCTGTCCCTTCAAAATGACCATATTAAACTGTGTATTATCCTTTGGTTACAGCAAGAGCCCTATCACGCATCCGTTACTACAAGGGATTAAGCGCGCGGAATTTTTTCTGTTACCGATATTTATGCACCCCAGCGATTACGTTGCACGCAATCAATCACATTCGGTATCATTTCCTCGCTATGTCCACTAACGAGTTTTCTCGTTGACATTCGAAGGCGATGTCGGAGTCGGTTAGTAATACCCATCGACAGCTGTTCTGTAAAGAAAATTCAAAATGAAAGAGAACTTCTTTTGTAATAAATGCGTAAATAACGTGTCCAATAACAGTTGTTAACTCATAAAAAATAAAGGCTGAATAAACGATTGCATAATTTTAATGCTAAATACTGCAATTAAGTAAGAATGGGATACACCTCAAGATATGGCAGAGTACATAATTCATTTCAGAGTTTAGTTTATGTTTTCTCGCGTCTGTTAAATTACAGAAAGGATATTATCATATAAATTTATAGCGAGAAGGTTATAATTACTCTCCAGGCGCTTGAAGTATGTTTTCATCATACGTATATTACAGTTAAGTTAGGATAGGTGACGCTGTTTGAATATGAAAACTGAAACTTTTGCCACAAAATGTGATCGATCATGTTCGGTACGATATAATTTTCGCACTATGTGCATTTGCGAGCACATAGTCGATATTCGAAGGCGATGTTATAGTTGATTAGTAATACCCGTTGACTGTTGTTCTCTAAAGAAAATTTGAAATGAAAGAGGATAACACGTTTTCGTGATAAATGCATAATAACGTGGCTGAGAGCAGTTGTTAACTTGTTAAAAAAAAAGGCTGATAATTTTAATGTTATATACTGAAATTAAATAAGAATGTGATACACCTCAAGATATGGCAGAGTACATCACTGATTTCAGAGGATAGTTTATATTTTCTCACGTCTAGCAAAATTTCAGAAAGGCATTTTTTATGTAAATTTTTGGCGAATGTGTTATAATTTCTCTACATACGTTTGAAATTTTTCATGATACATATACGGTAAGCCTCTGGAGTGATACTGTATTTCTCCGAGTCCAAGACGACGTTTTTTTCTCAGTATCTCATATTAAAAATCAAGGGTTGTCATGCATTCGTGG